>NC_051322.1:76022766-76114667 GCF_015220235.1 Choloepus didactylus
AGGAAGAGCCATAATGTTGGCTTTGGAGATGATAACAGTTGTCTCCTTCTTGATTCAAGCAAGTTGATGTACATATATAGCAACTGCAACTCTTTTTATTTCACTTTTCTTTATATATCTTATTTCATAATTTTAAGGGGTAAAAATATGCAAGAAGTCTAAAACAATTATCCAAGTCACTGAAGTGATCTTGGATGGGAACTAACTTGAAAGCAAATCTAAGTTATTTTTTGTATGTTTGTTTTCTCTGTCTAATTTCCCAAAAGCCTAAGGAAACCTTTTAGGCATCATTATACTTTTCCTTTAGATGCTTCCTCCAGTCAAAGTCATGTTTTCACAGTTTTTCCACCTCTTTATAGAGAAGAATTTCTTCTTTAGAGTGCCTTGTGAGTTTCTGCTTTTATTCTTCCTTGCAAATTTCTAAGTGTCCCAGTCCCTGGATCTTTCTATTTTTCTCCTCATCCCAAAAGGGTATTTGATTCCATGGATTTTCTACTTCCCAAAGTGAAAAAAAAAAATCCAAATAAGTTTTCTATTCTGGCTTCTTGAAAAAATACCATTTAAAAAATGCATGTAAATGTACTATCCCTACATCTAGATGCAAATACTTCTAATGTATTTCATATGTACACTCATTATAACAGTATTGGGTTCATAATATATATACATATTTTCAAACTACTTTTGCAGTCTTCATAGCATCCCCAATCTGCAAAAAGGTAGAAAAAATGATGAGGTAGAAACATTGCTCTCCTCCTGTTTTCTTGATCATTTAACATTAGAATACTTTAATCCTTTTTTTTAAACTTTGCATTTTCACATAAATGAACACTGTAAGTGCTTTATTAACATTATACCTTCATTTTATCCCACCGTTTTATTACTGTTATGACATTTAACATCGCACATTAAATTCTTGGTGGTCAATATCTTCCTGAGAAAAGTTGGTTTCTTTGGTAATACATACAAAAACTTAACAAAATCCTTGACAATTGTGTATTAGAATCAATGGAATATATAATTATCCAATAAGTAATCACTTTTTCATAGCATCATTTAAAGGGGAAGAGTTATCTCAACTTGTACCAGGTTTTACTCCAAATCCAAGTGTTTTGTAGTGTGCTTCTTCAATAGAGGCCTACCAAAGTCTCCAAATAGCATTGACTTGCCACTGACACTTCAATCACCATTGGATCTGCTGGATCATACAGCCCAAGGGGGCAGAGCAGCTTGCACAGCTACCTAGACGTATCAGAGCCTACTTTTGTTCCAGTCTTGACTGATAACTAATAGCTTTTCAGTGTACTTGGTACATGTATGGCTGGAATACTACATCCAAATGAGGAATATGTCACCTCTAAACTTCAAAATAGGTCCACTAGCTATTGTGCCTCTTTATGGTTGTAAGAGTTACCAGATGCAACATCTTATCCTTCACCAAAGAAGGGATTGTTTGGATGTTATGTGGAAGTTCTTCAGGTGAGGAGATGCAAACACAAATAGTCATAGGTACAAGAATGCCTGAAAAGATGGCTTTGTTAGATCAAAGGGCCTGGAGAGAGAGAGAGAGAGAATAAGGGTGGTGGAGGGGCCCTGGATTTACCTAACCTAGACTATTATAAGGTTCACTGAAGGGTGGGGAGAGAGAGAAAGAAAAATTGGCATCCCATGCTCTTTGCCTTTTATGATGCAAAGGGGAGTAGTGGAGTGGCTTTATATTATATGGCATGAAAAGCAGAAGTGGCAAGGGCCATTTAGAGAAGCTGAGGGCAGCTCTTATCATCCAAAGCATGTCAAAGTATATGCCTTGCCAGTAAATTTTAAGATGTGAATGGCAGAAGCAGCAAGGGCCATTTGAGGAGCTGGAGGGTGGCTCTTATCATCCAAACCATATGGAGTTATGGGCTGCGGTCGCAGTTGATTTGTCTGGGGGGGGGGGCAGCCGGTTGCTGAACCCTCGGCTCTCGGCGTTGCTCGGAGGGTACCGGCGGCGGGGGCTCTTTCCCGGAGGCGAGGGCGAGGCGGGGGACTGGGCCCGGTCCCCGGCGGAGGCGTGCAATGTTGTGGAGGGCGGCGAGAAGGAACAGGCAGGACACGGTTCTTTGAGGGTGAAGAAGCCAAGAGAGTTTATTAGGGGTGAGCACAGGTTATATAGGCTGGCATAGAGGGCGGGGGTAGTTACAAGTCAATGCTGAGGGGATAAAGGCTAGGATTGGTTCTGAGAGGGTGCAGAGGTTAGGATTGGTTCTAAGAGAGCACGGAGGTTGTTTGAAAAGGGGCGGGAGTTGCTCTGGCAACGGTGTCTGGCAACAATGTATGCGCACTGGTGGTGATGGGAGTTGCACTGGCAACGGGGAGTGTCCGGGCAGATAAGGGGGGTGGGGAAAAGGCGGTTCCCTCCGGCAAGCCTCCCCTAACAGTGGTATTTTGGGTGAGGAGAAATGGGGCCTGCCTCCGGCCCTCACTTTCCAGGCCCGGGGGGCTGTGAAGGGCGCTGTTCACCCGTACCCACTACCCTCCCCAGGGGTGGCCGATCCCCTGGCCCAGGCCCGCCAAGTCGAAGCACGTAATCAGTGTCCCGCAATGGGCCTTGCTAGTTGTAGTTATGCCCAGGGTGAGGGTAACTGGGTTGGTCACTCAAAAGGGGTATTTATGAGTAGGCAAAATGTTGAGGCACCAAATATAAGTTATTTTATGCCATTACAAGAATATCTCAAAGTGTCACACACCACTGGAGGCCTAGAAATTTCACTGAGTTCACTGATTTTTTGTTGGATTGTTTGCCAACCTTTGGTACAACAATATCTTACCAATAATCCTATGGCAGTTGCTGCTATTTGCTACTATTTGCAACCAATATAGTATCATCAGTGTAACAGACAAGTGTGCTGTCTTTTGGAAAGGAAAGGTGATCAAGGTCCCTATGGACTAGATTATTACATAGGGCCTGAAAGTTGATAAATACCTCAGTACAACAGTATATTACTAGCTTTGCCAGCTGAAAATAAACTGTTTCTGGTGGTCTTCACTAATGGATATTGAGAAAAAAAATATTTACTAGATCAACAGCTACATACTAGATTTCAGATGGTATATTGATTTGCACAAGCATTGATACAAACAACTGGAATAGCAGCTGAAATTGGAGTTACCACCTGGTTAAGTTTATAAGAATTCACTGCCATCCTCCAAGATCTATAATTTTCTACACAAACCAAAAAAGAAAGTTGAATGGGGTTGAAGTAGTACCCTTGTATCTTCCAAGTCCTTTGTGGTGGCACTAATCACTTAATTCCTCCAGGAATGTGGTAGTACATTTTTTAATATTTTGCTTTATAGAGGCAGTTTAGTGGCTTCTACTTAGCCTTTTCTATAATAATATCCCTCAACCCCCAGGTTAGAGAACCAATGTGGGGCTTCTGCCAGTAGCTGAGTGTGTCTATTTCAATCAAACATTCTGAAACTGGGAAAAACCCAGAATAGAGTTTGGAGATCTGCTGGGCCAATTGTGAGATGCACCTGGCCCTAAAACTCCACAGATCACCTTTCTTTCCATTAGCACCTGCTCTGAACTTGTGGGCCACAGTGACGTTTTGGGTTTATTGGAATTATGTCCTTCACCTTCAGAACTAGTGTCCCAGTAATGCCTGAAGTGTTTGGTCATTTCCTTTTCCCCCAGTGTATAGTCACCCATGTATAGGCCATGGGTCTCTTTGGGGAATGCTGAGAGGAAGATTAATAATATACATTTTTGGAAAATAGCAGACTCCTTTCCCAAGGCGACTTTGACTTCCCTTCATTGTAGGATTTCTGAGTCTCTAAACTTCTCAAGTCTTGGAATTGATGGAAGTTTTGACAGCTATTTTTGTGACTCAAGTTAAACTTTCTTCACTTTGTCTAGAACTCTTCTACTTAAACAGATCAAGACAGAATTTAAGGTACCTATTTTACTTCTATGTACCTCATGATAAACTAAAAAAAGCCATAAATCTATGTAAGTCAGACTCTTCTGATACTTTTGATTCTGCTGTCTATTATGGTAGACATGCCCACCTTGTCTTTGGCATTAAGTGTCACCACTTAGCTCCTGCAAACCCAGAATCAGATCATCCCCATTGTATTTAACATCCAATGTCTGTGGCGGCACTTCCCACTGTAATATCTTATCTACAGAGAAGAGCAGCCACAGAGCTCTTCAGTACGGTGAAGTGCCTCTCACAAATTTACTCCTTACAGTTATGGTAAAAAGTATGTCCTCTGGATGTTTTCTGGGATAAGTATGGGGGGTCTTACATGAGAAATATGCTCTAAATTTCCAATTTCTCTAAGCTTTTATATCTCCTCAAGGCATATTATTCCAGGGCAGTTCTGGCATTTCAGTTTCATTTAGTTTAGGCCACCTTTGTTCCATGTTTCAGCACCATGAACAAACAAGCCACTAGAGCACTATCTAACCCCTAGAGCTACAACAGTGAATCCAGAATCTCTGCTTAGTGGACCCATGTCAATTAACTCAGCCTGATCTCTGCCTCATCACCACATGACATTCTTCTCTGTGTCTATAGGTCTGTGTCTAATTCTCCCCTCTTATAAGGGCACCAGTAATCTTGGAATAGGGCCCATCCTCATCCAATTCAACATCATCTTGATTAATAATATCTTCAATGACCCTATTTCCCCATAAGGACACATTCATTTCTTTTTTGGAGGGACACATTCAACCTATAATGTACCTCTTTTGTTTTCCTCTTTTAATATCATTGTATTATAAAAAGAAAACCAATAAATTTATGTAGAAGAAAACTTGAAATTTTCAGGTTGAGCATGATGAACTATTTATAAAAAAAGTATTTCCTTTCTCTTCTAAGCATTCAATGCAATTAAAGTAGAAAAGAAAATTTTGCATTAATTCACAATGACAAAAGGACCAGGTGCCCAGATCCACTTCCTCCTTTAAGAGGGCTTATATGTTTTCCACATTTATGCATTTATGTTATTTATGTATGTTATGTAGCATGCTAGCTATGCATTTATTTTATAAGGAGGTTTGTATGTTTACAGAAAATATAGAATGTAGCAAAGTACAGGAATTCCCACATACCAATCCCCTTCCCCACAAATGTTTCCTATTTATTACACTTGCATTAGTGTGGTACCTTTGTCAAACTGATAAAACAATATCAGTTCACCTGTACTACTAACTGTAGCCACTAGACTTCACTAGTGTCACTGTTTGTGTTCAGTTCTATGATTTTTTTAAATTTTGTTATTCTGTTAACATATATGTATATATATATGTACACATTGTGTGGGTGTGGGTGTGTGTGGTGTGTGTATGTAGTAGTACACATTAACTTAGAATTTCCACATTTTCACACTACAGTCAAGTATATAATGTCCGTGGTGTTCCTGGCTACATGTTTACAGTTTGTTGCCACACGTGGGTAGTTTCCAATGTGGATGAGTCATGGATGGAGCTGGAAGCATTTTACCACCTGGCCCTTCATTTTTTTCTATGCATTTTTTGGTCCTAGAAATCCTTTAATATCTCCCACTCAAATACTTATCACCCTCTTTAGTCCTCCAACTTCAGTCAAGTACCATCCCCCTTTCCTAGAACCCCATTTCATTTAGGCTTTGGGAAAGGAAAATGTTTCTTTGTAAACTAGGCACAGAGAATCATACTCTGGTTGTTAGGCTTGTTTCATCAAGATTTTTAATTTTTTTAATTTCATTTTTATTGAGATGTAGTCACATAACATACAATCCTTCAAAGTGTACAGTTGTTCATAGTTGGTGCATTAATAACCTCATCTTTGAACATTTTCATTACTCCAAAAAATAAAATAAAAATTAGAATAAAAAAGAACATCCAAACATTCCATTCCCCATCTCCCCCCTATTGTCCATATTACTTTTTTTCCACACTCAATTCATTTTTTTAACTTTATCAAAAAATTAAAAAACAATAAAAACAAAGCTTCAAGCAAAACCAAAACAAAGGAATAAGAAAAATCCAAATAATCTAAATAACCACATTGCTTCCAACATGCTCCTACCCTACCACAAGAAAATAAACAGACTATAGCCCAACAAAGGAATAAGAAAAACAACCTGAAAATAACTACATTTCTACAAACTTGTTCCTACCATACCCCCCAGAAATTAAGTCACAGTCATTCCTGAACATTGTCAGATACATTAAATTTACCTCCATAACTTATCTGTTCTTATTAGATTATTGTTCCCCCCTTCACTATATGCTGTTATCATAGGTCCCCTATATTCTACAATGTAAACCACTTATTTTACATTTTTCACAGTGTTCACATTAGTGGTAACATACAATATTTCTCTTTTTGTGCCTGGCTTATTTTGCTCAGCAGATATGCCTTCAAGTTTCATCCATGTTTCCATGTGTTTCATGACATTGTTCCTTCTTATTGCCCTGTGGTATTCCATCTTGTGTATATACCACATTTTGTTTATCCACTCATTTGTTGAAGGACATTTGGGTTGTTTTGATATCTTGGCAATTGTGAATATTGCTGCTATGAACACTGGTTGGAAAATATCTGTTTGTGTTACTGCTTTCAGACCATTCGTGTATATACTGAGAAGTGCAATTGCTGGATCAAAGGGTATCTTGATATCTAGTTTTCTAAGGAATCAGAAGACTGTCTTCCAGAATGGCTATACCATTATACAGTCCTACCAACAATGAATAAGAGTTCCAATTTCTCCACATCCTCTCCAGCATTTGTAGTTTCCTGTTTGTTTAATGGCAGCCAATCTAAATGGTGTGAGATGATATCTCATTGTCTTAATTTGCATCTCCCTAATACCTAGTGAAGCTAGATATTTCTTTCATGTGGTTTTTGGCCATTTGTATTTCCTCTTCAGAGAACTGTCTTTTCATATCTTTTGTCCACTAGGTAATTGGGCTGTCTGTACTATTGTTGTTGAGTTGTAAGATTTCTCTGCATATGCAAGATATCAGTCTTTTGTCAGATACATGGTGTTCTGGTTTGCTAATGCTGCTGGAATGCAAAACACCAGAAATGGATTGGCTTTTATAAAAGGGGTATTTTTTGGTTACTACAGTTACAGTCTTAAGGCTACAATGTCCAAGACAATGTCATTGACAATTCAGGGTACCTTCACTGGAGGATGGCCAATGGCATCTGGAAAATCACTGTTAGCTGGGAAGGCATGTGGCTGGTGTCTGCTTGCTCTCCAGGTTGCATTTCAAAATGGCATTCTCCAAAATGTCTGCATCAGCCTTCCAGCAGCCATCTTCAAAATGTCTGTCTCAGCTACAGCAGTAAGCTCCTTAGTCTGAGCTTATATAAGGCTCTAGTAAACCTAATCAAAGGCCCATGCTGAATGGGCATAGGCCACACTTCATGGAAATACTGAACCTATAGGTTCCAACCTAATCCACACTGAATAAGTCTGCCCCCACAATATTGCATTAAGAATATGGCTTTTTTCTGGGGGATATAATACACACAAACCAGCACACATGGTTTCCAAATATTTTTTCCCATTGAGTTGGCCATCGTTCTTCACCTTTTTGACACATTCCTTTGCAGGTACAGAAGCTTTTAAGTTTGAGGAGATCCCATTTATCTATTTTCTCTTTTGTTGCTTGTGCTTTGGGCATAAAGGTCTAGGATGTGACCTACTAATACAAGGTCTTAAGATATTTCCCTACATTATCTTCTAGGAGTTTTATGGTACTGTCTCTTATATTGAGGTGTTTATCCATTTTGATGTAGGGGGTCCTTTTTCATTCCTTTGGCTATGAATATCCAGTTCTCTCAGCCCCATTTGTTGAATAGACTGTTATGTCCCAGTTCAGTGGTTTTGAGGACCTTATCAAATATCAGTTGACCATAGATCTGGGGACTAACTCTGAATTCTCAGGTTCAATTCCATTGATCAATATGTCTATCTTTTTGCCAGTACCATGCTGTTTTGACTACCATGGCTTTATAATAAGCTTCAAAGGACAGGGAGTGTACATCTTCTCACTTTGTTTCTCTTTTATAGGAATGTTTTTAGGAATTCAAGGCATCTTCCTCTTCCAAAATAAATTTGCTAACTAGCTTTCCAAGTCTGAAAAGTAGGTTTTTGGAAATTTGCATAGGAATTGCATTGAATCTGTAGATGATTTGGGTAGAATTGGACAACTTAATGACATTAGCCTTCCTATCCCATGAATAAGGAATATTTTCCCATCTTTTTAGGTCCCCTTCTATTTCTTTACTAAAGTTATGTAGTTTTTCTATGTATAGGTCTTTTACATTCTTGGTTAAGTTCATTCCTAGGTACTTATTGTTTAAGTTGCTATTGAGAATGGTATCTTTTCTTGAGTGGTCTCTTCAGTTAGGTACATTTCTAGTGTTAGGAACATTACTGAATTATGTGCACTTAATCTTGTATCCCTGCTACGTTGCTTCAATTTATTAGCTCTAATATTTATTTATTAGCTGTGTCACATCGAGTTCTCAGGGTTTTCCAGATATGAGATCATATCATCTGCAAATAATGACAATTTTCCATCTTGCTTTCCAATTTGGATGCCTTTTATTTTGTTGTCTTGCCACATTTCTCTGGCTAGCACTACTAGCACAATGTTGAATAACAGTGGTGACAGCAGCAGCATCCTTGTCTCATTCCTAATCTTAGAGGGAAGGCTTTCAGTCTTTCACCATTGAGTACTATGCTGGCTGTGGCTTTTCATATATGCCCTTTATCATATTGAGGAAGTATCCTTCAATTTCTACCTTTTGAAGTGTTTTTTTTAATCAAAAACGATGCTGCATTATGTCAAATGCTTTTTCAGCATCTATTGAGATGATCATTTGAATTTTCCCTTTTGATGTGTTAATGTGTTGCATTACATTGATTGATTTTCTTATGTTGAACCCTCCTTGCATACCTGGAATGAACCCACTTGCTCATGGTGTATGATTTTTTAATATGCCTTTGGATTTGATTTGCAAATATTTTGTTGAGAATTTTTTCATCTATATTCATTAGGGAGATTGGCCTGCAGTTTTCCTTTCTTGTAGCACCTTTACCTGGTTTTCGTATTAGAGTGATGTTAGCTTCATAAAATGAGTCAGGTAATGTTCCATTTTCTTCAATGTTTTGAAAGAATTAAGTAAAGTTTGTGTCAGTTCTTTTTGGAAAGTTTGGTAGAATTTCTCTGTGAAGCCGTCTGGCCCTGGACAGTTATTTGTGGGAAGCTTTTTGATGACTGATTTTCTTTGCTTGTGACTGGTTGGTTGAAGTCTATTTCTTGTCTGGTCAGTCTGGGTTGTTCATGTGTTTCCAGGAAATTTTCCATTTCCTCTACATTATCTAGTTTGACATACAGTTGTTCATAGTGTCCCCATTTATTTATTTTTTATTTTAATTTCTTTAGGATCCACAGTAATGTTGCTCTCTCATTTATTACTTTGTTTATTTGGGTCTTCACTCTTTTTGATATTGTCAATCTAGCTAGGGGCTTATCAGCTTGTTTCTTCTCAAAGAACCAACTTTTGTGTTATTTATTCTCTCTGTTGTTTTTTTTTTTCCCTATGTCATTTATTTCTGCTTTAATCCTTGTTATTTCTTTTCCTCTACTTGGTTTAGGATTTGTTTGCTGTTCTAGCTTCTTCAGTTGTTACATTAGTTCTTTGATTTTAGCTCTTTCCTCCTTTTTTTTATGCATTTAGAGATATAAATTTCCCCTCTCAAGACCACTTTTGCTGCATCCCATATGTTTTGATATGTTGTGTTCTCATTTTCATTAATCTGTCTATATTTAGCATTTTCTCTTGCTGTTTCTTCTTTAACACAATGATTGTTTAGGAGTGTGTTGTTTAACCTCCAGATATTTAGACCTTTCTAAGTCTCTGATGGTGATTGACTTCGAACTGTTTTCCAATTGTGATCATAAAATATGCTTTGAATAATTTCAATCATTTTAAATTTATTGAGGCTTGTTTTATTGCCCAGCATGTGATCTATTCTGGAGAAAGTACCATGAGCACTAGGGAAGAATGTGTATACTGGTGAATTGGGAGGTAATGTTCTATATATGTCTGTTAAATCAAATTCATTTATTAGATTGTTTAGGTTTTCAATTTACTTATTTGACATCTGTCTGGTTGATCTATCTATAGGAGATAGTGATGAACTGAAGTCTCCCACAATTATTGTGGAACATCTATTGATTCCTTCAGTTTTGTCAATATTTGTCTCATCTTTAATGGCTGCATAGACTTTTATGATTACTTATTCTTGTTGAATTGTCCCTTTTATTAGTATATAGTGACTTTCCTTGTCTCTTGTAACATCCTTGCATTTAAAGTCTGTTTTGTCTGAGATTAGTATTGTTGCTCCTGCTTTCTTTTGGCTGTAGCTTGCATGGAATATTTTTTTCCATCCTTTCACTTTCAATTTCTTTGTGTCTCTGGTTTTAAGATGAGTCTCTTGTATGCAACATGTTGATGGTTCATATTTTTTAATCCATTCTGCCAATCTGTATCTTTTAATTGGGGAGTTTAATCCATTCATATTCAATGTTATTACTGTAGAGGCATTTCTTGAATCAGGAATCCTATCCTTTTGTTTTTGTTTGTCAGATATATTTTCCCTCTCTCTATTTCCTTTAATGTACACTTACAAAATCTCTTTAGTTCTAAACCCTTCTCCATACCTCTCTCTCCTTTCTTTGTTTCTTTGCCAGTATGGCTTCCTTTAGTATGTCTTGTAGGGCAGGTCTCTTGGTAGAAAATTCTCTTGGCATTTGTTTGTCTATGAAGATTTTAAGCTCTCCCTTAAATTTGAAGGAGAGCTTTGCTGGATAAAGAATTCTTGGTTGGAAATTTTTCTCTTTCAGAATTTTTAATATGTCATACCACTGCCTTTTTGCCTTCATGATGGCCACTATGTAGTCAGTCCTTAGTCTTATGTTGCTTCTCTCTTGCAGCTTCCAGAACTTGCTCCTTCTTTTCAGTAGTTGACAATTTGATCAGAATATGTCTTGAGTGGGTTTATTTGTATTTATTCTTTTTGTAGTTCATTGGGCATCTGTGACTTATGTATTTATGTTGTGTAGAAGGGTTGGGAAGTTTTCCCCAACAATTTGTCTGAATACGCATCCTAAACCTTTACCTTTCTCTTTCCCTTATGGAACACCAATGATTCTTGTATTTGTGTGCTTCATATTGTCCATCATATGCCTGAGATCCATTTCAAATTTCTCAATTTTTTTCTCCATTCTTTCTTTTGTACTTGCACTTTCAAACCTGCACTGTTAGAGTTTGCTTATTCTTTCCTCAACTTCCTTTAATCTAGTACTGTGTGCACCCAGAATCTTTTTAATTTGAACAACAGTTTCTTTAATTTCCATAAGATTGTCTATTCTTTAAATTTACTCTTTTAAATTATTCTTTATGCTCTTCTAGCGTCTTCTTCATGTCCTTTATATCCTGTGCCATGATCTTGTCTTTTATGATTACTGCTTTGACTAATTGTGTCAAGTACTGTGTCTCCTCTGACTTTTTTGATTTGGGTGTTTGGATTGGGTTATCCATATCTTCTGGTTTCTTTAAATGCTTTAAAATGTTCTATTGCTTTTGGCCTCTTGGCATTTGCTTAACTTGTTAGGGTATGCAGGCTTATCTGAACAACTGTCTATAATATGTCAGAGCTACAGTTTGTGGAAGTACACTTTCCCTAACTTACCAGCAGATGGCACCCCCAAGTCACCTATTACCCTCAAGTCAGGTCTCTCCAACTTTGTCTATATGGCAAGTGAGAGTCTGAATCTTGTGTGGTTCCAATCAGTGCACCAAATTTCTTTGTGCAGTTGGTACAGCCAGACCTGAAGGTGGGGTTGTGCCCTGTGCAGTTAGGGAGGGAAGGTAGCTTTAAGACTAAACTCCTGTTCCTGGAGACCTAAATTTGTTGCAGGAGTCCAGCACATCAGCTCAGACTCCCCACAGTCTCCCTCTGCTGTGGGCCCACAAGTCCCTGGGATTGGTGCAGGACCCTTTGGACTTCTGTGTGTGACGTGCCTCCAAGCCATGTACTCTGTGAGCCTCTGCAGAGGGAAGAGTGTGCAACATCACAGGTGAGCAGAATCCCCTATAGTAAGCTCTGGGCCATGGTGTTGTGCAGGGGCCTTCACAGGCCAGCCACTGAAAATATAGCTATGGGGTGTGTTAATTTCCCACTTCCATGAACCTCTGCTTTCCTATCTCTACAACAATTGGCTGTGGGTGTGCAAATGGCTATTGTCCATGCCAGATACTGAGGTGGATGCCCAGTACATCAAAAGCGCTCCCCACCATGCTTGACTGCATGGCTCTCACTGACAGATCTGCAGGCATTTTTGGGTTTTTAAACCAACTCACCTCCAAATGCCCACCCATTTTCTCCCCAATGCAGCATGGCCACTGTTTCCCCAGCAGCCTCACTCACTCATTTCTAAAAGCAGACTCTCAGTTTCACCAAGTGCACAGTCACTGTGGATGTAGCAGACCTTGTGCATCTGGTACAACCCTGGAACTGGTGTTTTGGAGCACTTTCTGTCTTTCATCTAGTGTTTTTCATGGAGAAGTATTTTGCTGTCACTCTTCTAATCTGTCATCTTGGATCCTCCAAGCCTGTATTTTTAAGTGTGGTTTTGAAGCTAGGAGACTTTCTAACTTGAGACATCAGTAAGGCAAGAAATTTTCTCCCCCATTTTTTTTTTCCTGTTCTTTTTTTCCCCCTTTTGCATTAGCTGGAAGAGGGAAAAATATATTCAAGTTTAAGGGTGAGAGAAATAAGGCAGAGGGAAATGCAAATAAAACCACCAGATTTCACATGTGGCCTTTCCACGGTAGTTTATAAACAGAACTGTTTCATCATACTAGCAAGCTAATAGTCTCTGATCCACCCTGAGTTTATCTTTAAATTTCTCATTTGTTTGCTGTTGTGATGACTTATTTTCCTATAGAGTTTTAATTCATTGCTTAATATAACTAATAAGATCATTAATATCATTCAACTTGCTGCAAATTTTTTATGTCTTTTGCACCGTTGAACTATGTCTTTTAATATATAGGGAGTTGTTTTGAAGACAAATGTCCATATGGTATCATATTTCTCATCAGCACATTTTATTTGAAACACTTTATATATTTTTATACCTTGACTACAACAGAAATATGAATATTTCTAATTTCCTCTAAAAACCCCTAGATGCTTTAAAGCAAACTATAAAGAATTTCTACCACTTTTAATCTAATATTCTTTTATACAATTCATATATGTTATAATACATCTAAAAACTAAGTTTAAATGGCAACTTCTGTGATATATTAGTTTTCTATTACTTCATAACACATTACTACACACTTAGTGTGTTAAAATGATACCACCTATTATTGCAGAGTAATCTGAGTGGGCTTGGCTGATTTCTTTCTTTGGGTCCTATAAGGCTGAAATCTAGGTATCAGTGAGGATGGGCTCTTAGTTGGAAATTCTGAGGAAGAATTACTTCCAGAGTTATTCAGGTTACAAGAAGAGTTCAGTTCTATGCAGTTGTAGGACTGAGGTCACCATTCCCTGGTTTGCTGTCAGCCAGAGTTTACTCTCACTTCCTACAGACTGCTCTCCAGTTCTTTCAGGTGGTTCCTCTATCCCCTAAGATAGCAGTGGATTGCCAAATTCTTGTTGTCTCTTATAGTTGTATGATTTCTCCTTCTGCTACCAGCCAAAGAAAATAATCTGTTTTCAAAGTTTTTTTTTTTAATTTTAATTATGTATTTAGATTAGGCCCACACAGATAATCTCCCTTTATTACATTCAAACTCAACTGATTAGTAACCTTAGTTACACCAGCAAAAGCCTTTCTGCCATAGAATATAACATAGGCATGATAGTCTCAGGATTACTGGAAGAAATTAGGGGGATATTTTGGAGTTTTGCATACCACTTTGTTACAATGGTTTTGAAAGCCAGATTTAACACAAGAATCAGAAACATTTAACTCAATATTTTTAATACTAAAATCATTTTAATCTTTCTATTAAGCCACCTGTACATCTTCTACTGATAATTCATTCATGAAGTAAAATGATATTTTCACAGGGACTCAATAATGTTGCATTTTATGTGAACTTAAGCAACTATTGTTTCCAATTGTACATATGAACTTGATCAAATAGCTAATCCATTCAATTAATAGAACTCAATGTTAACATAAATGAACATGTGAATACCATGGATGATGGATTAAAGTGAGGAATTGAAATTTCAATTTGTATAGTTTCATTAGTGACCTGTTTTATTTTGTCCTTGTATATCATTTACTTCACTCTAAAGGCGAGATTTTCAATGTTTATCATGCTATTTATACACCCTTTCATGCATATTGTGTCAGAGTTTCTTAAAATAATAATAAGGCAATTATAATAATTGTAATAAAGAAAGAATTCAGGATATGTTGCTTGTTATGTAGAACAAAATATTTATTGTGTTTCTACTTGAAGAAGCTGAATCTCAGTGATATAATTATTGAGCCAAAGTAACAAAGCTGGTGAGTGGCAGATCTAGGATTTGGACTCAGACACCCTAGATACAAAGCCCGAGTGGTAAATACTACATCATCCTGGACATCTGGTTAATTCATCTTCAATAAAATTGGCTTTGCTTCTTATGAGTACGTAAGATAAATTTCTAGTTAGGTTTCAACACTGTTACTATCCTGCATCCTTCAGCCATCTTCCTGTAACCATTCAAAAACACACCCACATGCATTTACATGCATGCACACATACACAAACTTGAAAATAATCATCCCTCCTTGCAGTTTGTCTGACATCAAAAACACAGAGATGAAATTGTGTGGCAGTGAAACACAAATAATAAGAGCAACTCAGGAAAAATAAAAAAGCTAATCCTTTAAATTATAAATTGCTTTACTATCATCAAATAGTTAAAACTATAAAAGGACTTCTTTAATAACATCATTTGTTGTGATTTTTGAAGTTCTTTTGTGAATAGACTGTATAATTTGGAGAAAAAAAGCATAATATTTGATTAAAATACTCAATTCTAGGCATACATATTTGAGAGTATTGATTGTACTTGAAGCCCAGCTATAAAATTCAAAATTCAAATATATTTCTGAAATATTTAGCATATTGCTTTATCTTACTGTGCCAGTTTGAATATATTGTGTCTCCCAAATGCCATTATCTTTGATGTAGTCTTGCATGGGCAGATGTTATCAAGTGTTGATTAGATTGTAATTCTTTGAGTGTTTCTTTGGAATGTGCCCCACCCAGCTGTGGGTGATGACTCTGATTGGATAATTTCCATGGAGATATTACCCCACCCATTCAGGGTGGGTCTAAGTTGATCAGTGGAGCCATTTAAATGAGCTGACATAACAGAGGGAACTCAGTGCAGCTGTGAGTGATGTTTTGAAGAGGAACTAAGGCCAAGAGGGACACTTTGAAGAAAGCAGAGGAGCTGCAGATGAGAGACAGTTTGAGGATGGACATTGAAGGCAGACTCTTGCTCCAGAGAAGCTAAGAAAGGACAAATACCCCAAGTGCAACTAAGAATGACATTTTTGAGGAACTGAAGCCTAGAGAGGAATGTCCTGGGAGAAAGCCATTTTGATACCAGAACTTTGGAGCAGTTGCCAGCCACGTGCCTTCCCAGCTAACAGAGGTTTTCCAGACACCATTGGCCATCCTCCAGTGAAGGTACCTGATTGCTGATGTGTTACCTTGGACACTTTATGGCCTTAAGAGTGTAACTGTGTAATGAAATAAACCCCCTTTTATAAAAGCCAATCCATCTCTGGTGTTTTGCTTTCTGGCAGCTTTAGCAAAGTAGAACACTTACTTTAACTTGAAAATCCAGAAATGTTTATTAAATATTTACTATGTGTAAATTGTAATAGTACTGTTCTGTCAGTAGAGTGTTAAAAAGCATCTTAGGTGAGGTCAAGTTCAAATCTACAAGTTATTAGCTGCCTAGCTTTGTCAGATTACCTCTTTGTGTTCCTGTGGAAATGTTAGTAGTACCATCTCATAGGGTCATTATGGGGAACAAACTAATAAATCCATTTAAATTCCTTACCACAATTATTTCACACTGTAATGAATGTTTCAACTATTGCTATTACTCTTTCTATCAAAAAATAATATTGTTCAATACAAACGTGAGAAAAAGTAGACCCTAATTCACTGAGCTAATAATCTACTGAGAAGATAATATCATTATAAAGGAAAAAAAAAAAAAGCAAACAAAACAGACTGTCTTTGAAATGTAATCAGATGACATGCAGAAATTAGTTATGCAGAATCCATTGGGATGACTTGTGGGTGTGGTATGAGGAAAGAAGATATAATGAGTATAAACTTTATGACAAAGGGAGCAATTGATTGACCATAGTATATTAAGACAAAACAGAATACCTTAAATATAAGTGAATTATCAGACTTGATAATGAAAGCAGAAAAAGACTCAATGTATTTAATTAATATATTAGGGTGAATTTTCTTCAAAGAGGGTAATGAGTATCTTTTTAACTTTATGATCACTGACCCAAGATCTGCATTTGATATTTGCTATTATGTATTTGAAGTAATTTGCAAGAATAAAAAAGCAACACATTTGAAAAGCCAATATAATAAGCAAGTTACAATCACCAGGGTTTATTTTCACTATTCTGGTTCAAGAATCATCTTAGGGAAGGCCATCGGGATTTCATCCAGTTCTCTAAAGTGCCTTTAAATACTTCTCCCAAATCTTCCATTGCTGCTTCTTGTGGAACCCCCAAGCCCATGCATTTAGGGAGCTAGACTTTGTTGCTTGTCACCACATCAAAAAGGAAGAAAGACAAAAGCAAAATATCCAAATGTAGCTGGCATTTTCCTTGAAATCGGTGACAAGATTGTCATTCTCAGTCTAACTACATATTGAATTAGTAAAGCTGTGTACCAAACATGAGTCTTCTCATGTTTTTTTATCTAGGAAAATGAATTTATTATTATTAATTTAGGATAGGTTTTCCCATATGTTGCCATGAGTAGAGAAGACCAGACTATCCCTTCAAATATTGTTTGGATAGCATTAACCAATATGTGAGTACTTAAAAAAAAAATCACCCCCCCCTTTTTTTGGCTTTATTCCTCTTCTTTTCTCTTTTCATCTTTTTTTCTTCTTTGTTTTTTTTTACTTGACTGAATTTATTTAAAGCCATGTCTTTGAATAGCAATAGCATTATTCCTACTTATCTGCTTCTTTTCCAATGAAATGAGACTTTTTCCATGTACATATACACGTTTATAAGCATGATATAAGGTATGACACTGATGCAGAGGGTTAACAGAGTGTTATGGAAAAACTACACATTATGTATATTAATGACTATATATAATAAGAATAATTAGCAGCTGATAAGAGCTCTGGGATGTATTATGTTATGATAATTGTTTAACATTGAGAGTGATGATGATTGCACAACTAAGTGAAGATGATGTAAGAAACTGTTTTTCTTGTCATAGAATATACAGTAAATCAAGTTATGAACCCACTACTTAATAAATCAAGCCCTTGACTTACTCTTGTGAAATTTAGGATTATAAATAGGAGGTTAATACCTCCTATTATGCTTAAGAGATGCCTCTAGGCAACCACTTTTATGCTCACATGTGGCCTTTATCACTGTAAGTCCAATTTGGCAAATACATTTGTTAAACCCCCCCCCCCCTCCATGAGGAGCATGACTCCCAGGGGAATGAATCTCCTTGGCAATGTGGGACATGATTCCCAGAGATGAGCTTAGCCCTGGCAGTGGGGGATTGAAAATGCCTACTTGACCAAAAGAGAGGGAAAAAAGATAACAAGCTAAGGTCACAGTGGCTGAGAGATCCCAAATAGAGTCAAGAGGCTATCCTGGAGGTTTCTATTATGCAAGCTCCAGCTAGACATTCCAACTGGTCACAGCATGCCATGCCCTTACTAAAAGTGGTCCCCAAACACCTAGGACCCTATCTGAGATCCTATAAAAGATGCTCTCACTACATTTTATCTTTCAGAAACTTAAATCCACTGGAGTATTCCTATACCAGACAAGTCTGAGAACCCAGAGGCAGCAGTCTCTTTAAGATCAACTATCAGATATAGGACCCTTCGCCATGCTGTTGACACCCCTTTTTAATATGAATTATTTAGTGTGCTCACTGCCTAGACACCCCTGAAGATGGAGAAAGAGATTAAGTGATAGGAAGGGGTAGCAACAAACAAAATAAGATTGAAAAAAGGTCTATGAATACTGAAACTTTATATAATTATATATATTTGGATGCTGGGCTGATGCAATGTCTGGAAGGAGGCAAATGACATGGTGGAATTGCAGCCTATAGCATCCCTTGGGATTTGCTCTGTAGCTGCTCCATGAATTGTGCTTTGAAGGTCTTTACCTTTCAGTATATGTATGTATGTTATATTTTACAATAATGGAAATGACTGAAGTTGTGGGACTGTGAGCCTTGAAGTTTTTTGGCATTTTCTCTCTAACTACTTATGGAACTGTACATTGAAAGTTGTCACATGCCAGTTTGAGTGTATTATGTCCCCCAAAATGCCATTATCTTTGATGTAATCTTGTGTGGGAAGAGGTATCAGTGTTGATTAGATTGTAATTCTTTGAGTATTTCCATGGAGATTTGTCCCATCCAACTATGGATGATGACTATGGATAATTTCCATAGAAGTATTACCCTATGCCTTCAGGGTGGGTCTAAATTTAATCACAGAAGCCATATAAAGGAGATGACAACAGCAGGAAATCAGTGCAGATGACAGTGACATTTTGAAGAGGAGCTACAGCTAAGAGGAACCTTTGAAGAAAGCACAGGAGATGCAGATGAGAGACATTTTGAAGACAGCCATTGAAAGAAGACTCTTGCTCTGGAGAAGCTAAGGGAGGACAAATACCCCAAGAGCAACTGAGAGTGACATTTTGAAGAGGAGCTGTGGCCTAGAGAGGAACATCCTGGGAAAAAATCATTTTAAAACCAGACCTTGTAGCAGATGCCAGCTGCAAGCCTTCCCAGCTAACAGAGGTTTTCCAGATGCCATTGGCCATCCTCCAGTGAAGGTACCTGATTGTTGATGTGTTACCTTGGACATTTTATGGCCTTAAGACTGTAACTGTGTAACCAAATAAACCTCCTTTATAAAAGCCAACACATTTCTGGTGTTTTGCTTTCTGGCAGCATTAGCAAACTAGAACATCACTGTTATGTATATATTGTTAAAGTTCACAATTTACAAAATGGAAATAAAAACAGAAAAACCACCACAACAACAAAAGTTGGTTTTATGAAAGGATTCATAAAAGTCAGAAGACTTTAGCTTGATCAATCAAAAGAAAAGAGAGAAAAATACAAATAACAAATATTATGTATTGCTATTAGTAAATCATCTAAAAAATATGATACAATTCTAATTGTAGATATTTATTGGCAATACTATTAATTTGCCTATCACCAAAGTATCATCAATAAAAGTAGGCATTCATACCTGGTCTTAGCAGGGAAAATGAGTTAAATGAGCATATTCTCATACATCTAACATGTCTGCTATTCCTTTCAATCAATTTTGAAGCACAGATGAGACAATTAATTTCAAAAAGGGATAAATAATTTACCCTTGGTATTAAAGTAAAATTGTTTATGCATTTTAGGGGTAGGAATCAAACACTCTTCAGAATAGCATGCTCTCTGATGGTAAAGGTTTTCCTCTGATTCTGCATCAAGAAACATAAGCCAACCCATTTCACACATGCAGATCAAACTCTACATAAACATGCAGGCACACATATACATAGACATATTTCTTTATTTAAAAAATTGCCATATTTCCTGGAAAAACAGTGCTTTAAACCAAGTCAAACCTATGAATAATGATCTAGTCAGAGCTAATATCCTTTGTAATTAAATTGAAATATTAAAAGAGGAGATCTTGGCACTAAATGCAAACATTAATGCTTATGTGGCTTGTTCTGGATCTCTCCCTGCTGTGTAGCAGGGATAACTATCAGGGAAGTGCTGTGTGGAAGTAATATAAATATTCTGTTGAAAATTCTGGAGAAATTGGAACAAAGGCACAAAGCAAGGTTGGTTTATGTCCTTGATAAGATGTGAGGGTCAGGACCAATTAGGAAAGACACATTTCTTTTACGTAGAAAATAAATAGCTAAAAAAGATATCATAGGAGTCTGAAGGTCTGCAGGATTCATTTCTTCCCAGATTTACACTTGGGGATATCTGTTAAAGTTTTGGGGTGCTCAGACATTACTTTTTCATTATTAAGCCTTATTCTGGAAAACCTCTGTTAGCTGGGAAGACATGTGGCTGGCATCTGCTTGCTCCTGGGTTGTGTTTCAAAGTGGCATTCTCCAAAATGTCAGCTTTCAATGGCCATCTTCAAAATGTGTCTCTCAGCAGCAGCACTAAAATGTCACCCCTAGCTGCTCACCAAAATGTCACTCTTAGCTGCTCTGAGATCCTTCTGATTGTGAGCTCTTTTATGACTCCAGTGATTAGATCAAAGACCTATCATGAATGGGTGGAGGCCATATCTCCATGGGAATAATCCAATCAAACTTGTCACTCATGGTTGATTGAGTCATGTCTCCATTGGAACACTCAAAACATTCCAATCTAATCAATGCTAATATGTCTGCCCCACAAGTTTGCATCAAAGAAAATGGCATTTTGGGGCACATAATACATCCAAACTGGCACAATTATAATTTATGTAGCTATATATGATCCATCTTTAATGAAATTTCATATTCAACACAGCTGATAGGCCTGTTTTTCAACAAAATACTCCTTAGGAAAATAGCATATTAGCCAAGTTAAAGAGAACTATGAATATATAGTAGTCAGAGCTAATTTTCTATGGAAGGGACAGAATGATTTTCCTTATATTCCACAGATTTCCATGGCTCCAAGGGAAAATAAATTATGTTTGACCCCAGGATGTGAAATATGCAAAAAAGATGTTACTGGTACAAAGATAATGAAAAGAAAAGTATCTCAACAGGGAGTAGTGTCTAGAGAAATGGGAAAAAAGATATAGAGCTGGAAATGCATTAAGTGATTTATAAGATGTGGGGTAAGTGTTATATGGAACAGTATTAATACTTTGATGCAGAAAATACATAACTTGAAGAATAATAGAAGGGGGAAGATAATCTGCAGGATTTCATTTCCTCCCTAAGACAAAATATGCTAAAGTTTCTGGCCTTTCAAATGTCATTTATTTTGTTATTCATATATGATTGTGAATGACAAGGGGATTTGACACATATGTGAGAAAGGTGTATGCAGTCAAATAAAAACGGAGATAGTATAATTTATTAAATACAGTGAGATTTTATTTAGATCTTATTTTGTCTGAGGCAGATTTTTGTGGAAAAAGGATACACAAATAAAAAGGAAAGACAGCAAGTTACATTCTGGCACAGTCAAATTAGGAAAACATACTTCATAAAAAAGAAATGCCTGTTATGTGAAGAATAAAATTCCATATGATTAACAATATAATCACAGGGGAAAATGAAAGTAAAAGCTTACCTAATTACCTGGTTTTAATTTTATTGCTCTTAACTAAAGTTAATGTGCTTCACAGAAAATGCATTTTTTAAATTGAAGATAGATGGCAACTCCAAAACAAGCAAGTCTATCAGTGCAATTTTTCCAACAGCATTCACCCACTTACTGCCTGTGTTACATTTTGGTAATCCTTACAATTTTTCAAATGTTTTCATTTTTATTATATTTGTTATGCTGATTTTTGATCTGTGATATTTGGTATTACCCTGTAATTGTTTTGGAGCACCATAAATTTGCAACCATATAAGATGGTGAACTTGCTTGATAATAGCGCTATGTGTTCTCTAACTGGTTCACTGACTGCATCCCCATCTCTATCCATCTCTTCAGGCCTCCTTATTCCCTAAAAGGAAATATTAAGATTAATTCAATGAATAGACTTAAAAAGCCTTCTAAGTTGTAAAGAGAAAGGAAGAGTTGCACATTTCTCAATTGAAAACAAAAGCTAGAAATGATTAAATTTAGTGAGAAAAGCATGTCAAATGCCAAGATTGACTGAAAGCCAGGTTTCTTCAGTCAAACCATTAGGCAATTTTGAATGAAAATAACAAGGTCTGAAAGAAAATAGAAAGTACTATTCTGGTGAACACATGAATGATAAGAAATTCAAACAGCCTTATTTCTGATATGGAGAAAGTTTTCATGATCTGGATTGAAGATCAAAGCAGCCACAACATTCCCTTAAACCAAAGCATATTCCACATCAAAGGCCTAATTCTCTTCAATTCTATGAAGGCTGCAAGAGGTGAAGAAGTTGCAGAAAAGAAGTTTGAAGGTAGCAGAGGTTGCTTTATAGCTTAAGAAAAGAAGTCATATCTATTACACAAAATTGCAGGGTGCAGCAGCAAGTCATTATGCAGAAGCTGCACCAAGTTAACCAGAAGACCAAGCTAAGATAATTGATGAAAGTGGCTATATAAACAACAGAGTTTGAAAATAGATGAAACAACCTTAAACCAGAAGATGCCCTCAAGGACTTTCATAGCTAGGGAGGGGAATCCAATGTCTGGCTCCAAAACTACAAAGACAGGTTGACCCACTTTGTTAGTGGCTAATGAAGCTGGTGACTTTTAGATGAAGCAATGCTCATTTACACTCTGAAAATCCTTGGCCTTTAAGAATTATGCTGATTATATTCTGTGGTCTATCAATGGGACAACAAATCCTGGCTGACAGGATATCTGTATGCAATATGGCTTACTGAATATTTCAAGCCCACTGTTGAAACCAACTACAAAGAAAAAGAGGCTCCTTTTAAACTCACTGACAATATACCTGGTCACCCATTAGCTCTGATGGAGGTGTACAATGAGATTAGAGTTTTTTTCATGCATGCTACTACATCTTTTCTGCAACAAATGGATAAGGAGTAATTTCAACTTTCAAGTCTTATTATTTAAGAAATACATTTCCTAGCACTATAGCTACCACAGATAGACATTCCTCTGATAGATTTGGGCAAAGTAAATTGAAAACCTTCTGAAAAGCCTTCACCATTCTAGATGCCACCAGGAACATTCATGATTCATGGGAGGAGGTCAATGTAACAACACAGCATTTGGAAAAAGTTGATTTGATCACATATGGTTGACTTTGAGGGATTCATGAAATAGCAGAAGTAGTCACTTCAGTTGGGGTGGAAAGAGCAAGAGAACTAGATTTAGAAATGGAACCTGAAAATGTGAATGAGTTGCTGCAATCTCATGATAAATCTTTAAGGGATGAGTAGTTGCATGATCTGGATGAGGAAAGAAAGTGGTTTCTTGAGATGGAATCTACTCCTAGTGAAGATGCTGTGAACATCATGAAATTACAACAAAGGATTAAGACTACATAAACTTATATGATAAAACAGCAGCAGGGTTTCAGAGGATTGACTTCAAAATTGAGAGAAATTCTACAGTGGCTGAAATGCTATCAAAGGGCATCACAGAATTCCTTTGAGGAAAAATAGTCAATTGATGCAGCAAAATTCATTGTTATATTATTTTAAGAATTTTGCACAGCTACACAAACTTCAGAAACCATACCCTGATCATTCAGTGCTCATCATCCTTGAGGTAAGACCCAACAAAAGCAAAAAGATCAGTACTTGCTGAAGTATTTTTAATTGAGGTATGTACTTTTTTTAGATAGTATACTCTAAACATAATTTTTATATGCAGAATAATGTATGGTACACTAAGTAAAGAGACAGCAGAAAAAGAAAAATATCTAGAGGTGAGAGAGTTTGGAGAATGCAGAGGGATACAGTATAGCTAGTTTAAATCATCTGAGCAAAGGAAAGAAAAAAAGAAAAAAAAAGATAGGGGAATAGAAAAGACATCTTAAATCTATTGTCATACACCACACTAAAACTTCATGTGTGCTAGTCAATATAATCTTTCAATCTCTTTTGGAAACATAATGTTAGCCCAATTTCAAAGATATTTCAAAAATGAGGGTAACAAAAACAGAGAAAATTGCCAAGACCCGTAGGCCAAAATTGGCTAGGTCAGTGCTTGATGCAGGTATATTGGACCTAAAAACCTATTATTTTTGTCCATTATCATAAGTTTCTCCAGTGAAGTAATTTCTAAAATTAGCAAACTGGACATGAGCCAAATTGGTGATATTTCTAGTTAACAAGGGAGAAGGTTGGATTTTATTCATAGGAAAATAGTCTTGTAAATTTTTGAAGGGGACTGATAAGATTAATGTTGAATTTTAGAGAGATATTGCTTACATTCTTCAACTACAAGAGGACACATCCAGGTCAATTTGGACCCAATAAAGAGCATGTTGCTATATGAATAAGAGTAATTTGTATTTTGGGCTTTTATAATGTCAGAAGTCATTCAGTCCAATTCCCAAAGAAAGCTTAACTTCATTCTTCACTGACCTTAGTAATAACTACACTAGGGATATAGGATGGGAATCACAATGAATATCACTTTGTTAACTCTAATTCTAAATGTGCCATTTGAGACCATACCTTTTTCATGGCAATTTTTATCTCCATATTTCTCAGTGTATAGATGAAAGGATTCAGCATGGGGATAATAACAGTGTAAAACACAGAGATTTCCTTGTCTTTGATCTCACTTTCAGCAGGACTAGCATATATATAGAGACAAGGCACAAAAAACAAAGCTACAACCATTATGTGAGAGCTACAAGTTGAGAGAGCTTTGCGTCGTGCTGCAGGGGTGTGTGTCCTAAGACTGTACAGTATGAGTATGTAAGAAGTCATCAGGACAGGAAAAATTAAGGCTCCTGACAACCCTGAATTGGCAATAACTAAGATACTAGCAACATGAATATCTCTGCAGACCAGTTTCAGAAGAGGCTTCACATCACACATGTAATGATTGATCTGATTAGGGCCACAGAAAGGTAAACTGAGGACCATGAGCAGTAGAGCAATTGAGTGCCAGAAACCCACACCCCAGGCCATGACAATCAGCATGTTGCACCTCTTCTGGTTCATGATGACCATGTAGTGCAGGGGCTTGACAATGGCAACCTAGCGGTCAAAAGCCATAGACACCAGGATTAATATTTCCACAGCTGCCAACAAGTGGAAGGTGAAGAGTTGGGTTAAACAGTTGTTATAGGAAATGATCTTTCTTTCTGAGGCTAAGTCTCTGATTAGCTGGGGAACTACAACAGTGGTGAAGGAGATATCCATGAAGGAGAGGTGGCAGAGAAAGTAGTACATTGGTTGTTCAATTAGATGACTGCAGGTGATTGTGAGTAAGATGATGAAGTTCCCCATTAAGACTGCCAAGTAACAGAGCAGGAACAAGAAACAGAAGAATAGCTCCATTTGCTTATTCTCCCACAGCCCCAAGAAGACAAATTCAGTGACATTGTTCTGATTTTCCATAAGGTTAATGTGAGTCCAGAGTACACACTAGAAACTTAATTTATCTGAAATAATACAGAACATAGCATTAAACATTAAGCAGCATTATTAATATTGATGTGTGATTTATAAGTTGAAAAATGATGCAGATTATATAGTATTTTTTACATGGCATAATCATTAAAAATCTTTTTGGATTATGGCATTTTTATCATGTCAAATGATACTTAAGGAGTATCATTTAATGCTAGTATTTTATAATTATTTTACATGTATTAAATCCCATAACCACCCATGAATAAGATTTACTATTCTTATACTCATTTTACATATGGAGCATTAGAGGCATATGAGGGTTCAATCATTACATGAAATCATTAAGTTATACAGTGGCAGATGTAAGATTTGAACCTGTATTGGGTGTCAGATTCCATTCTCTTCACATCTATGCTGTGTTCTTCACAGGCCAAAGGGACCCAGCTGTTTTCTGTATCTGTAAAATAAATGGGGATTTTCTCCAATCTGCAACTTAATACATTTAACTATAAGCAACCCTCTCACCTTCTCTTTGCTACATATAACTTATCTGTATTCTCCAAATCACCTGAGAATTCTACATAGCCACTGAAATGAAATATTTATTCTTGATATTTAAAAAAGAACACCAAGGCTCTTAATCATATCTGAGAAAAAACCTGAATTATTTGCTGAAAATTTCAGTTTCTCTACATCTTTTGTTTGATTGAGTTTCAGGATCTTAACTGGGAATCAACACCAGCAATTGCTAGGTCTCTGAATATAGAAACATGGAATATTATTAAATAAAAGCCTTAACTTTCACTTAATTATGTTAAAGTTGCAATTTTGAGGCTGCTGTTAGAAACACATGAGAAAGATATTACCTGTTGCCATGTTGAATGAATTAATGAAATGAAAGAATACCTGATTATTTGCACATACAATTAGAAGACTGCAGACATTCAGAAAGATCTGAGGTTTCTTTTTCATCTAACATGTGGAACCAATGATACTGGGTCATTTATCTTCTGCTAAGAAAAAATGAATGAAGACTATGTAAAGAGCATACTGTAATAAGTGCTTAAGATTCTAACTTAAATGAAGTCCTCAGAGAAGTCTGCCTGAAAATGTTTTACTGAGGACAAACAGTTGTGTAATAAAATGGGATTCCATCATTGTTATAAAATAATTGGTCTGCCTGTTGTTTTTCTCATGTTAGAAACATAAGTATAAGGAAAAACCCATGGATATTGGTATAAGTTTATTCTGGGCCCAAAATGTATCTTAAAGCACATCTTCATAAATTGAGACTATCCCAGACTGTGCTCTGTGTGTGTCAACTAGTCTGGTGAGTTTAAGGACATAAGGTGTCTAGGAATAAATATGCATTAAAACTATAGAAAATATTCTAGAAAAACTGGAGAACTAAAACCATAGAAAACCAAATTCTTACTTTAGAATACTTCCCTAATATTGATGTCGGCATCAGGATCTCTTAACATTTGAGTCCAGTCATGCTGTGACAAAAATAATACCACATCAGTTGGGAAATCACACACTAATGTAAGAAAAGAGCCTTAAATTCTCACTCAGAGAATAGTTACTGGGAATCCTCTTAAAAGTAAAATCATGCTGAAATATTTCCTGGAAACATCCTCATATCATTTCAATTTTGGTCTCTTTCTAAAGCTTATAATCTCCCTGAACTATATGCAAATCCTCACCCTCCTGTCTTCCTTCCCCCCTCCCCTCTGTCATACACACACACATGAACCTGTAGACAGACACATGCAAATATATGCAGGTTTGGAGACAATTTTAAGTACATACATTTCCTCTCACTTAAAGTTTCTTTTCAAAAATTCCCTCTTTTCTCACAAATTAAATCCCTAGAGAAAGATCTTGGTAGGAATTGTTGCAAACATATGTCAAATACATTTTGAAAGAAGAAAAAAGAATCACATCAAAGAAGTAAAATTAAGAAGAAAATGGAGAAAACTGAAAAAGGAAAAAAAAAACATTGAGAAAGGTTAATTATGAATAAGTTCATGAGAGGATATGGATAATATGGGATTCCAAAATTGGCAAATGTATCTGCATTTTCAGATGCTTTAACAATTTATCACATCTATTATAAAGAAAAGACTGTGAAACTTAAAGTCTAGGGCTTTTAGGGCTTAATTTCAGTATTAATTTAGAGTAAAAATTTTAAATAACACAAATTAAGCAATAATATATTCTAGGCACTTTACTATATGTTTTACATATGTCCACTAATTTCTCTTCATTATGACCTGGTGAGGGTTTATTACCACCACAATCATTTATATATATATTTATATATATATTTGCATCACATATATATACACACACATATATACATATACATGTATATATATGTATATATAATATGTTTACATTATAATATAGTATATTTACATTATTATTATAATATATTTACAATATCGGTGTATAGATTGATATAGTAAAACCAAATCCAAATGTTATGCAATTCCTAAGGGATTGTCTCTATTTGTGCCTTGTCAAATGATTCTAAAGATCAAACAGTTTTTTGCTATGCTAAAATATCTTCTCTCAAATACAAATACAGGCTAAACACCTTAGTATGTTCCCAAATTACCGTCCATATTTTCTGAATGATCTTTCCTGAAAATAGCCAACAGGAATATGTTCCAAATGTGTATTAGCTTACAAATTTGAAAATAAGGTCCAATTTTATATAAAAGAGGTTTTGAAATTCCAATTACTTTATCCCAAACCTTTTTTCTTTTAATTGATGGTTACTAACCATAATGTTCACTTCTTGTGCAACACCTTACTCTCTTTGGAACATCAAGATGGTCCTCCAGACTGGTCCTTTTATGTTTCTTGACTGTGCTACAAAAGCTGCAAATTGATTTGGAAAGCTTCTGACTCTTACATGAATCTTCCATCAGGAATAATATTTTTGGAAAGCATGGCTGGGAACACCTTGAATTAAAAGGCACAAGAGGCACCAGAGGGAAAAACACCCAGGGGCGTTTTTCAGCAACCAATGTGTATGCATTTATAATTATAGAAGCAAACACAATACTATTATAGTGGTCAATAAACTGGTTTATGGCTTTTACACCTGGCATTGATTTCTTCAGGGACATAATATGACAGGTTTAGAAATACTGTCATTTTATGGCACTGATGAAATATTATGGATATTTGTTTTTCCATCACTCCTCTATCCTAGGCTAATGTCTTCAATGACTATATTCACTGACATTTACCATGGTATGCTATACGTACTTAATAAATGTTGAATTCTTCTTTATCATCCAACTGGATCAATGTGCTAAGAGTGTATCAAAAGTACATTAAGATAAAAAAAAAAGAACATTAAGTTTTTCCTTTTCAGCACAGAATTGTTGCCATTATGATGGAGATTGGAAGACATTTCTAAAAATTTATTAGAGCCATTTGAAACCTTTAAGCCATGTACACTGCTTTGATTACTAGGTATCAGCAAGTATTAGGGTAATAGGATTACGAATATCCACAATGCATAATCAATTATTTATATTAGTTTTTGGATATTTTGTATTTGCTTGTCTATTTCTTTTTCCTGCTGGCTTATGGAAGAAGGACGGTGTCAGCAGAATACCAAGGGAATAGAGTTGAATTAATCTGAGCCTTTAATTGAGAGTACACTATTCACATAGGTACATGGAAGATTCCTCATGTTTCATTTTATTTTATAAGATTTTTTTCCTTTTTTTCATGCATTTCTACTCCTCCTCACCTGACAACAACCATACTAGATTTATTAGTCAGGGTTCTCCAGAAAAACAGAAATGACAGGAGGTAGATATAGATATAGACATAGATAAATAAAATACATATGCATGTGTGGGTGTAAGTGTGTAGAATAGATGTGTGTGTGTGTAAATATATATATGTTTTTGTGTAAATAAAAATACAGATATTTTGACATTTATTATAGGAATTGTTTTCCATGAACTTCGAGATTGGCAAATCCAAATTTCAAGGGTTAGGCCACAAGTTAGGAAATCTGATGAAAATTTTGATGAATTCCCCAGTAGAAGCTGGCTGAAGTAGAGACAGAAATTCTTTGGTAGAGACAGAAATTATTCTTTATGACTGCTGAATTCATAAGTTCTCTTTTAAAGCTTTCAACTGATTGGATGAGACTTCTCTCCTTACTGAAGGCAATCTCCTTTGTCGATTATATAGGTAGTTGGTCATAGATGTGATCAAGTTTCTAATGATTAAAATCCACAAAATAACCTCACAGTCAAAAATTAGGTCAGTGCTTGTTTGATTGAATAACTAGAGGCCATCATCTCACTAAGTTGGCACATTAAAAAAAGTTAACCATCACATTCTATTTTGCACATCAGTTTTCAACACTGGTTGGACCCCGGATACTGCATATTCTTGTGGTATTCTTGCTGTTGTCCACATCTTTGAAAATTAATCTCTTATTTTATACTTTCATTCAATCATGACATTTGACTCTGTGCTATATTTGCTCAAAGACCTGGACTGATTAAGCATTTAATAAAATTACCCAAATATATATGAAGCCATATAAGATAAACATACCTGAAAAAACAAATAAGTGCAACTTCACAGTAGAAAATTTGAACTCATTTATCAATTATTGATAAATAAAGCAGGCAGAAGTAAGAAATAAAAGATAAAACAACCCAATTAAAAAGCATATATAGGTGTATTGTGACATCTGTATGATTATACATTCAACCATTAAATAGCACATATTCCCAAACACAGAAATAGCATATAATTAAACACTTAGAGGATTAAAAAATCCTCAACAAATTTTAAGAAGAGGCATTATACAGAACTATGAATTGAAGGTAGCAGTTAATAAATTTTTTATTTATATTTGGAAATTATAAAGATGACATGCTAAATGTCTTTTTAAAGAAATAAAAAAAATTAGAAAATTTTGTAAATACCTATAATTGAATGAAAATTAACAGGTTTCAATTCTGACATGTAAAGAGCTTGGCTAATTGTTACTCCTATGGTCTCAACAGGAAAAATGCTGAAAAACTGAATATCAACAAATCTTACATCCTTTGGAGAATTGAGGTTTCAGGGAAAACTACTTCCTCTGAAAGTGAAGATATAGGCAGATATGAAGAAACACTTTTTACCTGGAGTAGAAACCACAGTGGCTGGAGTCAGCCTTGAGAAGGAAAGCCAAAGAGTAATTGACAAATTGTGGGAGTTCAAACAAGGACTACAGTGAGAGAGAAAATTTCCAGGAAGCCAAGCTTTAGGGCACCACACACTTACTTGATTCTTACCTCCGTAGAGGAGACCCATCTGATTCCCACTCTGAATTTCAGAGAAAAAATTTCCCTTGTGTTTGAAGCAGTGGAGGGGAACAGTGACCATTCTGAAATAAAACCAGAGGAGTCTGTTTTCATTAACAAATTCCTACCTTACTTTACCACAGCCTAAGCAAAGTGGGTTTCTCTAGAGCCTCAACTACTTGGGGGAAGGAAAATACCAAACTGCAGCAACTTCTAATCTTCCTATCCAATCTAGGTGATGCTATTTTTTAAATAAGTGAGCATAGAAGGTTTTCATGATGTTCCACCTCTTCACCAACTCTTTCTATGGTAAATCTTTAATCTTGGCCATTCAAGTGGCAAGAAGTGCTATCATTTGCATTGCATAATGACTAATGCTGTCTAGCATTTTTTCTTGAATTATTTGGAAAGTTTGTATTTTCCTCAGTATCTGATCAAAAGACTTGTTCTTTTTTTTTCATTTTTATTGAGATTGTTCAGATACCATACAATTATCCAAAGATCCAAAGTGTATAATCACTTGCCCCCGGGTACCTTCATACAGCTGTGCATCCATCACACTTAATTTTTATTCCATTTTTAGAAACTTTTCATTACTCCAGACAAGAAATAAAGTGAGAAATGAAAAAAGAAAAAAAAAGAAAAGGAAACTCTAAACCTCCCCTATCCCTAACCAACCCCCCTCAATTGTTGACTCCTAGTATTGATATAGTACGTTTGTTACTGTTTATGAAAAAGAAATACTACTAACTGTAGTATATAGTTTGTAATAGGTATATAGTTCTTCCCTATATGCCCCTCTATTATTAACGTCTAATTGTATTGTCATACATTTGTTCTGGTTCATGAAGTGATTTCTAGTATTTGTACAGTTGATCATGGACATTGCCCACCATAGGATTCAGTTTTATACATTTCCATCTTTTGACCTCCAACTTTCCTTCTGGTGACATATATGACTCTGAACTTCCCCTTTCCACCTTATTCACACACCATTTGGCACTGTTAGTTATTCTCACATCTTGCTACCAACACCCCTGTTCATTTCCAAACATTTAAGTTCATCCTAATTGAACATTCTGCTCATACTAAGCAAGAGCCTCTACATTTCTTCCACAAGGCAGGAGGGAGAGTCAAAGAAGGTAGAGAGGCAAAAGAAAGAGGAAACAAAAAAATGACAGCTAGGAAGCAGCAAAAGGAAAAATAACCTTAAATCAAAGTAGAATAAAGAATCAGACAATACCACCAATGTTAAGTGTCTAACATGCCTCCCCTATCCCCCCCTTTTATCTGCATTCACCTTGGTATATCACCTTTGTTACATTAAAGGAAGCATAATACAATGATTCTATTAGTTATGCTGATTGCATCCCTCCCCCAATGCCTCCCCATTTTTAACACCTTGCAAGGTTGACATTTGCTTGCTCTCCCTCGTAAAAGAACATATTTGTACATTTTATCACAATTGTTGAATACTCTAGATTTCACCAAGTTACACAGTCCCAGTCTTTATCTTTCCTCCTTTCTTGTGGTGTCTCACATGCTCCCCACCTTCCTCTCTCAACCGTATTCATAGTTACCTTTGTTCAGTGTACTTACATTGTTGTGCTACCATCTCCCAAAATTGTGTTCCAAACCATGCACCCCTGTCTTCTATCACCCTGTAGTGCTCCCTTTAGTATTTCCTGCAGGGCAGGCATCTTGTTCACAAAGTCTCTCATTGTCTGTTTGCCGGAAAATATTTTGAGCTCTCCCTCATATTTGAAGGACAGCTTTGCTGGATACAGGATTCTTGGTTGGTGGTTTTTCTCTTTCAGTATCTTAAATATATCACACCACTTTCTTCTTGCCTCCATGGTTTCTGCTGAGAGATCCACACATAGTCTTATTAAGCTTCCTTTGTATGTAATGGATTGCTTTTCTCTTGCTGCTTTCAGGATTCTCTCTTTGTCTTTGACATTTGATAATCTGATTATTAAGTGTCTTGGCGTAGGCCTATTCAGATCTCTTCTGTCTGGAGTACGCTGCGCTTCTTGGATCTGTAATTTTATGTCTTTCATAAGAGATGGGAAATTTTCATTAATTATTTCCTCTATTATTGCTTCTGCCCCCTTTCCCTTCTCTTCTCCTTCTGGGACACCAATGATACGTACATTATTGTACTTTGTTTCATCCTTGTGTTCCCGGAGACGTTGCTCATATTTTTTCATTCTTTTCTCCATCTGCTCCTTTGTGTGTAGGCTTTCAGGTGTTTTGTTCTCCAGTTCCGGAGTGTTTTCTTCTGCCTCTTGAGATCTGCTGTTGTCTATTTCCATTGTGTCTTTCATCTCTTGTGTTGTGCCTTTCATTTCCATAGATTCTACTAGTAGGTTTTTTGAACTTTTGATTTCTGCCGTATACATGTCCAGTGCTTCTTTTACAGCCTCTATCTCTTTTACAATAGCTTCTCTAAACTTTTTGAATTGATTTAGCATTAGTTGTTTAAATTCCTGTATCTCAGTTGAAGTGTACATTTGTTCCTTTGACTGGGCCATAACTTTGTTTTTCTTAGTGTAGGTTGTACTTTTCTGTTGTCTAGGCATGGTTTCCTTGGTTATCCAAATCAGGTTTTCCCAGACCAGAACAGGCTCAGGTCCCAGAAGGAAGAAATATTCAGTATCTGGTTTCCCTCAGGGTGTGTCTTAGAAAATTGCTCCACCCTTTGATGCCTCGGGTCACTGTGCTTTTCTGCCCAGCAGGTGACACCTGTTAGCCTATAATTCTTGACTGGTGTGAGGAGGTATGGCCGTGTTCCCCCAGGCTCTGGGGTCTGGTTCTGAATGGAAAGGGCCCCAGCCCTTTCCTCCTAGAGAAGACAGACCCCTCAGGTGGAGGTCATTAGCATTTCAATGGTCTCGCTCTCTGCTTGTGGTGTCTCCACCCTTCCTGGAGTCACAGCCCTGGAAACTGAAAATGACTGGGGCTTTCTCCACTGAGCCAAAAAAGAAATAGATAGTCCCCTTCAGACCCGGTCCAAGGCGACCCTCCTGCTCTCCCAGGTCGGTCGTCACCCAAAGCCTCTGTCTCTTTTTTGGGGCTGCGTACCTGTAGTGAGCAGTTCACGCTCGCTACTTAAAACCCCAGTTGGAGCTCAGCTGAGCTGTATTTGCTTGCTGGGAGAGCACTTGTTCATTTTTAATGGGTGAATTTGCTTTTTATTGTGTTCATTTTTCATTGAGTTCAATTTTTTCTTACTCATATGTAATATTCCTTATAGCAGTTCTTTAATAACTGTATGGTTTTAAATAGTTTCTCCTACTGAATAACTTCTATTTTCTTTTTATTTATAATCTCATTGTCACACAAAACTTCTCACTTTGTTAAAATGTGTTTATCACTCCTTTTCTTTTATTGAATATTTTTTTGTCTTGTTTCTAACCATATTTACCTAATCCAAGTAACTCAATGTTTTCTTCTCTGCTTCATTCTAAATATTTCATATATTAATGTTTTTGGAGTAATCTATGTTCCACTTTTAATTAACATGTGTATAATGTGTGATGTACATGTTAAGTTTCTTTTTCCATGTGTATGGTTGTCCAATTTTTCCACAAAAATTTGTTGAAAGCACTATTCCTTCTTCAAGAAACTACTTAACAGTCCTTTGCTTAGATTTAGTTGACCACATATGCATGGATCTAATTCTGGACTTCTTAGGCTCTTCAATTCTTCTGCTTGTCCACATTTATAAAAATACCACACAGATTTGATTACTGTAGCTTTATAAAATGCCTTTAAATCAGTAAGTATAATTCTTCCAAATTTATTCTTTTATAAATTTGTGTAGGCTAGATGCATCTCATTTTTTCTTGCACACGTTTGACTCAGCTTTCAAAATTCTGAAAAGTGAGCTTTTGTTTTGGGAGGTAGATAACATTGAATCTAGTAATTAATGTGAGTGTTTCAAATGGCATATTAAAAATATCGAGATGTTTCATTTATAAATACAGTATGATGTTCCATTTATTGAGGGGTTCTTTATTTTCCCTAATTAAAGTAACTTAATTTTCAGTATAGATGCCTTGCACACACTTTTTCAAATGACATTAACTATTAAATGACATTAACTATTAAATATTTAAGTATTAAGTATTTTAATACTTTTATAATATAATTTTGGAAATTTAATTTCTGATCCTTGTGTCAAGTAATCATTACAATTAATTTTTGTATATTGATCTTACATGATGAAAACCTTCTATGCTCACTTATTTAAAAAATAGCATCATCCAGTTTGGATAGGAAGAAAAAACACTCTCTGTATTTACTGGTGATATGATTGTGTAAGTAGTAAATCCTAACAAATGTAAAGAAATGCTATGATATTTTATGAGAATCAGAGAAATGCTGTTCAAGTAGTGTGAGTGCAAATGCTTTCCATTCCCTTTTATTCCTTGTTCTGTGTGTTTATAAAATTGATATTATTTCATTTTTAATATTTGACAGAGTTCACAAATGTAGCTTTATAAACTTGAGGTTTTGTGGTGGGAACATTTGAAATTAAAAACTGGATTTCTTTAAGAGATACAGGGATATTGAAATTATCTATCTTTTATTTATAGAAACTCTAGGCTTACAGAAAAATCATGAATAAAATTCATAAAACACTGAATTCCAACATGCTACCCTATTAATAACACCTTGCATTAGAACAGTACATTTGATACAATTCATGAAAGAACATTTTTATGACTGTAAATATTAACTGTAGTCCATCATTTACAATAAGTTCACTGTTTGGGTTGTGCAGTTCTATGCTTTAAAAATATATATTCTGGTAACATATATATACAACCTAAAATTTACCTATTTAACTACAGTCACATAAAAAAGTCAGTACAGTTAATTATATTCAGAATGTTGTGCTACCATGACCACCATCAATTATGAAAATTAACAACCACCCAAATAGAAACTCATCACAATTAAAGCATTAACTCACCTTTTATTACACCCTATCTGGCCCCTGCAAACTATATTCTAGATATTGACTGTATGAGGTTGATTATTCTGATAATTTCTATTTGTGAGATCATACAATATATGTCCTTCTGTGCCTGAATTATTTCACTCAACGTCATGTCTTTAAGGTTCGTCCATGTTGTCCCATGTTTCAGAACTTCATTCCTTTTATGGATGAATAATGTTCCATTGTATGTATACACCACATTTGATTTATCCTTTCATTGATTGATGGACACTGGTTGCATCCTTCTCACAAGCAATGTATTACTGTTCCTATTTTTCCATATCTGTTCTAACACTTGAATTTTTCTCTTTTTTGTAATATTAGCCATTCAAGTGGGTTTGAAATGGTATCTCATTGTGGTTTGGATGTTCATTTCCTTAATAGCTAATGAAGTTGGGCATCTTTTCACTTGTTTTTTCCATTTTTATATCTACTTTGGGGAAATGCCTAGTCAAGTCATTTGCCGTTTTTAAAATTTTGAATGCATATTTCTGAGACATATTCACATACTATAGAAACCATCCAAAGTAAACAATCAGTGATTCATAGTATTATCACATAGTTGTGTAATCAGTGCCACAATTTTAGAATGTTTTCATTACCCAAAAAGAAAAAAATAAACATAAAAAAACTGAAAATTTTCCAATACCCCTTATTCTCCCCAACAAATGTTAACCCCTGGTATCAGTGTAGGACACTTTCTACTGTTGATGAAAGAGAATATTAGACTATTTCAGTTAACTATAGTCTGTAGTTTGCAATAGTTATATTTTCCCATATATCACTCTATTATTAACTCTTTGTAAAAGTGACATACATTTTTTCTGGTTCATGAAACAATATTTTTATTTATAGTGTTAATCATTCACATCATACAACACAAGTTTCACTGTTACACATTCCTATATTTTAATCTCTAGCTTTCCTTCTGGTGACATACATGACTCTAAACAACCCCTTTCAATCACATTCAAGTACAATTCAGCTCTGTTAATTGTACTCAAAGTAATGTACCACCATCAGCTTGGTGCATTTCCAAACATTTGATTAAAACTAGTTAAAAATTCCTTACATACTAAGCAACCACTCCCCATTCTCTAGTTCATTCTACCCCCCTGGTAACCAATATTCTAGATTTTATGACTATGAGTTTACATAGTATAATTAGCTCCTATTAGTGATATCATAGCATATTTTTCTTTTTGTGCCTGACTTATTTCACTCAACATGATTCCTTTGTGATTCATCCATGTTATCATGTTTCCAATTTCATTCCTTTTAATGGCTGAATAATATTCCATTATATGTATATACCATATTTGATTTATCCATTCATTGATTCATGGACATTTGGGTCATTTCCATCTTTTGGCAATTATGAATAATGCCAATATGAATTCAGTATGCAAATATCTGCTTGATTCTCTGCTTTCAATTCTTTGGGTGTATATATAGGTCATATGATAGTTCTATACTTATCTTTCTGAATAACTGACAAATTGTCTTCCACAGTAGCTGCATCATTATACATTCCCACTAGCAAGGGATGAATGGTACTATTTCTACACATCTGTACTGAAACTTGTAATGTTCCCTTTTTTAATAGGAGACATTCTAGTGGGTTTGAAATGCTATCTCATTGTAGTTTTGATGTTTGTTTCCCTAATAGCAAGGGATGTTGAGGATCTTTGCATGTGCTATTTGCCATTTGTAGATCCTCTTTGGTAAAATGTCTATTCAAGCATTTTGTCCTTTTTAAAATTGAGCTGTTTTCCCTTTTATTGTTGAGTTGCAGGATTTCCTTATATATTCCGCATATTAAAAACCTTATTGGATATATGGTTTCCCAATATTTTCTCTTTAGAGTATACTTTCTTTTCCAAATTGTGACAAAATCCTTTTATGCACAAATGTTTTAATTTTGGTGAGGTTCCTATTATCTATTTTTTTTTTTCTATTTTTGCTTAGGCTTTGGGTGTAAAGTCTAAAAAAAAATTATATGATACAAGATACTGATGATGCTCTCCCATGTTTCTTCTGTGTTTTGTAATCCTAATTCATGCATATATGAACTATATATATATATATAAAGGTTTTGATCCTTTTTGTGTTAATTTTTGTACATGATATGAAATAGGGGTCTGCCTTCATTAATTAGCATTTGGATGTCCAGCTCTCACAGCACCATTTGTTAAAGAGGCTATTCTTTTCCAATTGAGTGGACTTGGCAGCCTTTTCAAAAATCATTTCATCATAGATGTGAAGGTTTATTTCAGAATTCTCAATTCTATTTCATTTGTCTATATATTTGTGCCAGTAAAATGGTATTTAAACCATTGTAGTTCGTAATTTTTTGGAATTAGGAAGTGTGTCTCCAACTTCATTTATTTATTTATTTATTTATTTATTTTTCAAGATGGTTTTGGTTATTTGGAGCCCCTTACACTTCCAAATAAATTTGATGGTTGGGTTTTCCATTTTTGCAGAGAAGGATATTGGAATTTTTATTGGAATTGCATTGAATCTGTAAATCTTTTGGGTAGAATTAATATCTTAACAAGATTTAGTCTTCCAATCCATGAGCATGGAATGTTCTTCTACTTATTTAGATCTTCTTTGATTACTTTTTGTAATGGTTTGTAGTTTTAAGTGTTTAGGTCCTTTGAATCTAAGGTTAAATTTATTCCTAGATATTTGATTATTTTATTTGCTATAGTAAATAAAGTTTTTTTCTTGATGTCCTCCTCAGATTGCTCATTGCTAGTGCATAGAAACACTATTGATTTGTGCATGTTGATCTTGTACCCCACCATGCTGCTGTTTTGTTTTTTGTGTTTAGCAGGTTTGTTTTGCTTTTTGGGGGGACTTTCTATATATAGGATCATGTCATCTTATCAGAAAGTATTCTGTGTTTTCCAATGGTCTTTTTTGAGTCAATTGAGACAAACAAGGGTTTTGTTTTGTTTTTCTCTTCATTTTGTTAATGTGGGGTATTACATTAATTATTATTCTTATGTTGAACCACACTTGCTTACCTGGGGTAAATTCCTCATGTTCATGTGTGTATAATTATTTTAATGTGCTGTTGGATTTGATTTGTTAGTATTTTTGTTGAGGACTTTTGCTTCTATATTCATAGAGAAGTTTGTAAGTTTCTTTTCTTTTGGTATCTTTATTTGAATTTGGTATTGGAGTAATGTTGGCCTCATAGAATGAGTTAGGATGTGTTCCTTCCTCCTCAATTTTTCTAGAAGAGTTTGAGAAGGATCACTATTCATTTTTCTTGGAATGTTTTGTAGAATTCAGCCTTGAAGCCATCTGGACCAAGGCTTTTCTTTGTTGGAGAGTTATTATTATTATTATTATTATTATTATTATTATTATTATTATTATTATTACAGATTCAGTCTCTTTATTGTAATTGTTCTGTTGAGATTTTCTATTTTCTGATATCTGTAGACTGTTTCTTGGAATTTGTCCATTTCATCTAGGTTTTCTAGTTTGTTGGCATACAGTTGTCCATAATATTGTCTTATGATCCTTTTTATTTCTCTGGGGTAAGTAGTAATGTCACCCTCTATTTTATGATTTTGTTTATTTATGTTTTATCTCTTTTTCTATGGCAGTCTTGCTAATGGATTGTTAATTCTATTGATCTTTTCAAAGAAGAACTTTTGATTTTGTTAATGCTGTCAGTTGTGCTTTTATTATCTATTTCATCTATTTTCATTTCTGCTGTAATGTTTGTTATTTCTTTCCTTCTACTTACTCTGGATTTCATTTGCTCTTCTTTTTTCTAGTTCCTCCAGATGTGCAGTTAGTCTTCAGTTTTAGCTCTTTCTTCTTCTTTAATGTAAGAATTTGGTGCTGTAAATTTTCCTGTTAGCAATGCCTCTGTTGCATCACATAAGTTTTGATATTTTGTTTTCTCATTTTCATTGATCTCAAGATAGTTGCTGATTTCCATTTTGATTTCTTTTTTGATCGATTGACTAAAAGTGTGTCATTTAGTTTCCATATTATTATTTTCAAATTCTCTGCCTTTTTTTTATTTCCAGTTTCATTACATTGTGGTCAGGGAAGGTGCTTTATATAATTTCTCATTTTATAAATTTATTAAGACTTGTTTTTGACCCAACATATGGTCTATCCTAAACAATGGTACATGTGCACTTGAGAGGAATGTGCAAACTTCTGTTTTGGAGTGCAATGTTCTTTATATACCTGTTATTCTAGTTCACTTATCATACTATTCAAGTTCCCCATTCCCTACTGAACTTCTGTCTAGATGTTTTACCTATTGATGTAAGTAGTGTATTGAATTATCCAACTATGAATGAAGAGGTGTCTACTTCTTGTTTTAATTTTGCCAGTATTTGCTTCATGTATGTTTTGGGCACTAGGGCTAGGCAAAAATAATTTATGATTGTTGTTTTTCTAGGTGGACAGACCTTTTTACTACCATATAGTGTCCATCTTGGTCTCTTGTAACAGCTTTGTACTTAAGGTCTATTTTATCCCCTATTTGTATAGCTAATCTAGGTCCCTTTTGGTTACTGTTTGCATGCATTTTCTCTTTCTATCCTTTCACTTTCAACCTCAATGTGTACTTGTTTCTTAGTTGAGTCTTTTGTAGACAACATATAGTAGGATTATGATTTCTTCAGCCATTTTTTCCATTGGTTTTTAAATGTCACATATTTTTTGTTTCTCTTTTCTTTTATTGACACCTAATTTTTGTATAGTTTACTTGTTGTGATATGTCTTGCAGTCTCCTCATTTCTGTTTCTCTATATTTCTAAAACATGTTCTTTGCCATCATCCTGGAGTTTGTACTACAGAAACTGCATCTATCAATGACATGAATTTGAAAAGATACCAAGTTAACTTCAATAGCATACATGTTCTCTGCTCCCATATCCCTCTATTTTTCCCTTTTGTTTTGTCCTGCATTATCTCTTTATTTAGTGCTTGTCCATTATGAAGGAAAATGACTATTCCTTATTCAATTGATTTTAGGTTTGGGCTTAATATATAAGGTAATCATCTGTTCAACCAATTAGATTCTGTGGCACCTTTAAAACCAAAACAAAAATAATTATAATAAAGGTTTCATGTTTTGTTGCAAAGCACTCTTTCTGATGTGATAGGTCTTCTCCTGTACCCTCCTCAAACTCCAAAAGTCTTCTACAACCTACACACAGAGACACTCTAATTGTACACATGGTTACATACACATGTACATACACATGTTTGTGCAACACCAACTTTCTTTACTTAAAAAATATGAAATAATCCTTGAAAAATTGACATATTAAACCAAGTCAAAGAAAACTATGAATATGTTAGTCAGAACTAATTTTCTATGGAATGAACAGAATGATTTTCCTAATATTCCAGAGATTTCCATGGTTCTAGAGGAAAATAAGTCATTAATTTTGTTCCAGGATGTGAAACACCCAAAAAGAAATTCCTGGTTCTAAAGATAAACATTATTGCCTTTATGCTTTTTCCTAAGTCATGCCCTTGCTGTGGGGCTGGAGTAATTCAATGAGGAAAGTTCTCTGTGGAAATCATTATGTTGATAAAAGGAAGTGCCTAAACAGGGAGAAGTGTCAAGACAAGTGGGAATCAAATCACAGAACTGAGAATGCGTTATGTGATTTGTAAAATATGGGGCAAGTTTTAATTGGAGTAGTAATACTTTCATGCAGACAATAAACTTAAATGATATTAAAAGTGGGATGATAATCTGCTGCATCTTTTCATCTCTGAGAGGCAGTAGGGAAAATATGCTAAAGTTTCTGCTCTTTCAGATGTCATTTATTTTGTTATGCACACATGATTGTTGATGTCAAAAGGGGACTGAACACATATGTGAGAGATGTGTATGCAGTCAAATTAAAAAAAAGAGATAGTAAAAAAGGAGATAGTAAGCCCATTCAATAAAATATTATATAGATATTTTGTACTAAGCAATAAGAGAGATACAAAGCTAAACAGAAAGATGTTGCAAATTAAATTCTAGTTTGTCACATTAAAAAACAAACTTTGTAAACAAGAAATGTCTGTGATTATTTGAAATAAAATAAAGTTACATATGATCAGCAATATAAACATAAGGGAGAAAAAAAGGAAGTACTTGATTACCTCATTTTATTAAACTTCACATTATTGTGCTTTGCAAATATTGTGTTTTTTTTAGAAATTGAAGTTTTGAGGTAATGCTGCATTGAACAAGTCCATTAGCACCATTTTTCCAACACCATGTTAACAACTTCGTGTCTCTGTATAATATTTTGGTAATTCTTACAGTACTTCAACATTTATCATTGTTATGACATCTGTTATGCTGATCTGTGCTCAGTGATCTTTGATGTTACTGTTGTAATTGTTTTGGACACCATGAGCCACACACCAAGTAAGACAGCAAGCTTTTCTGGCTGCTCCACCAACTTTCTGTTCCCATCTCTCTCCCTTTCCTCAAGCTTTGCTCTTCTCTGAGGAAAAAACAATATTGAAAATAGGCCAATTAATAAGTTTATAATGGTAGCTGAATGTGCAAGTGAAGGGGAGTCATATAGCTCTTAATTTAAATCAGAATCTAGAAATGATTAAGATTAATGAGGATGACATGTCCAAAGCTGTGATAGGCTGATAACTTGCACCAGTTAGCCAAATGATGAATGTAAAAGAAAAGTTCTTGAAGCAAAATAAAAGTGCCACTCCAGTGAACACATGAATGATAAGAAAGCTTAACAGTCTTATTGCTGACATGGAGAAAGTTTTAGTGGTCTTGATAGAAGATCAAAACAGCCACAACATTCTCTGAAGCCAAAGCCTGATCCAGAGCAAGGCCCCAACTATCTTTAATTCTATGAAGACTGGGAGAGGTGAGGAAGCTGAAGAAGCAAAAGTTTGAATCCAGCAGAGGTTGGTTCATGAGGTTTAAGGAAAGAAGCCGTCTCCATAACATAAAAATGCATGATGGAATAGCAAATTCTGATGTAGAAGCTACAATGAATTAACCAGAAGACTGAGCTAAGATATTTGATGAAAGTGGCTGCACTAAGCATCAGATTTTCAACATACATAAAACAGCCTTCTATTAGAAGATGCCATTGAGGACTATCATAGCTAGAGAGGAGAATTTAATGCCTGTTTTCAAAGCTTCAGAGGACAGTTTGACTTTTTTTATGGGTTGATGCAATTGGTGATTTTAAGATGAAGCCAATGCTCATTTACCATTCTGAAAATCCTAGGGCTGTTAATAATTATGCTAAATCTACTGTGCTTGTGCTCCATAAATGGAACACAAAGCCTGGATGACAATGCGTCTGTTTACAATATGGCTTACTAAATATTTTATACCCACTGTTGAGACATACTACCCAGAAAAGAAGATTCCTTATAAATTAATACTGGTCATTGGTCATGAACAATATACCTGGTCACTCAAGAGCTCTGGTGGTGATCCACAACAAGATTAATGCTGTTTTCATGCCTGCTGATACTACCTCCATTCTACAGCATATGAATTAGGAATAGTTTTTATTTTCAAATCTTATTATTTAACAAATACATTTGTAATGTTGTAGCTGCTACAGGTAGTGACTCTTCTGATGGATTTGGGCAAAGTATATCGAAAACTTTCTGGAAATGATTCTCCATTCTATGAAAGGAATCACATTTGTGATTCATGAGAGGGCATCAAAATATCAACATTAACAAGAGTTTGGAAGGAGTTCATTTCTACACTAAGGGATACCTTTGAGGAACTCAAGATTTCAATAGTGGAAAAATTACAGATATGGTAGAAATAGAAAGCGAAGGAGAATTAGAAGTGTAGCTTGAGGTAGGCTGAAATCTCATGATAATACTTCAATGGATAGGGAGTTGCTTCTTTGGGATGAACAAAATATGGTTTCTTGAGATGGAATGTACTCCTGTTGAAAATATTTAGCATGGCCTAAAACCCCACAGGTGTTAGTCAACATGATCATACACCCTCTTTAGGAAACATATTATTACCCTAATTTCAAAAATATTTCAAAATGAGGGTAACAAATAGAAAAAATTGCTAAGACCCATAGATCAAAATTGACTAGCTCAATGCCTGATGCAGTTATCCTTGTCCCGAACACCTATTATTATTGTGCAACATTATACTGTCTTCCAGTGCAGTAATTTCTAAGGTTGGCCAAATGGATATGAACCAAATGGGGATAATTCTGATTAACAGGAGAGAAGGTAGGATTTTATTCCATGGAAAATACTATAATTTTTTCAGGAGGGGATTGGCATTAATGATGACCTTTAGAGACATGTTTCTTGCATTCCTCAAAAAAGAATTGGGCACACCTGAAAAAGTGGTATTTACCTCTCTTTGCCACCAACTTCATGTATATATTTATGCAACTCTCTCATCTTATCTATGTTGCATATAATTTATTTGTAGTCCCAATTTAGACCCTTTAAAGTGAAGGTTGTCATATGAAGAATAGTAATTTGTATTTTTGGCTCTTATAATGTCAGAAATCAGTTAGTCCAACTCCCAAAGAAAGAAAGCTTAATTTCATTCTATAATGATGTTGATAATTACACTAGGGATATATCACAGGAATCACAATGAACATCATCTTATTATCTTTAATTCTCAATGTGCCATGGGACTGTACTTTTCACAAGTTACAGTGACCTTAATCATGTAGGGAAAATAACCTGAATTAGTGACTAATAATTTCAGTGAATTTTATGCTTAGCATATTTGTTTGGGGGATCAAGAAATAGTTTGTAAATAGGGAAATTGAAGGAAAAATGGCTAGTATCTGAATATGAGAACAGAGGATAGGATATTATTATATGAAAGTTTCATCTTTCTCCTAATTATTCCAAAGCACACTTTGAGGCTGCTGTTAGAAACAGTTTAGGAAATGAATTGTTTTCTGTTACCATATTAAAGGAACTAATGAAATGAAAGAATGACCTGCTTATTTAAAAACACATATTTTTGTGAGTTTAGACATTTGGTTGTAGTGTATCTGGGAAGAGGGAGATCATAAGTTGAAACTATATGTTCTCCTCATCAAATCATGGTAGTCTAAAAAACATGTTACTTTCAGTGGATTTTGTTTTAACAATGAGGGAACAATATGATGTCATATACAGATCCCTAGTTTAAGGATCCCAAGGACAATCATCTGACCTTAGGTGTCTTAATAACTTCCAACCTTCTGTAACTAAGTGCATTCACTCTGAGATTTCTTATTCAACTAGAAAGTGGGCCCAATGATTCTGGATCTATTTAGCTCCTCCAAGAGCAAAGAAATAAAGTGTATTTAAAGTATATTGTATAAAAAGGCTTATGCTTCTAATTGAAGTCGAGTCCACAGCCTCCCTGAAAATGTTTGTGTTAGGGAAAAGCTGCTGTATAAAAAACTGGACATCAGTATACTCTTCAGTTAATTACTTTTCCTGTTTATTTGTGTGTGTTCAAGAGAAAACATAGGTCCAAGTATAAATTTATTCTGGGTTCAAAATACAGCTTAAAAATATTCTTTATACATTGAGAAGATCCTATCCTATTATCTGCATATGTTGAAAATTCTGATGAGTTAAAGACCATAAAGGGAATGAAAGAGAATTTTACACTAAAACTGTAGAAAAACTAGAGAATTAAAACATAGAGACCAAACTCTTCATTTAGAACAGTTTCCTGATATTAGTGCAAGCCTTGTCATATCTTAACACATGTCTGCACATGTATGTCTGTACTTGGAATAATTGAAAATCATTTAGAAAACATAGATCCATGGAGGAAAAGATTATGTAAAGCAGTGCACATAGATTTTTTACTGAGACTCCCTGAAAAAAGTATCCTCACCATGAAACCCATGGAATCACCCTTAAATCATTTCCCTCATGGTCATTTAGAATACTTAAAATATCCCTGTGCTATATGCAAATCCATCATACCTCTCTCTTTCTCTCTGTCTCTTTCTCTTGCTTCCTCACACATGTATATGTAAACACATGTGAAAATATGTAGGGATTTTAGAGAGATTGTGAATCAAACTTTCTAAATACACTTCAAAACCTTTCTTCTAAAATTTCCCTTTTCTGTACAATTTAAACCCTCGAGAATATCCTGTTAAGAATTGTTAACAAGAGTGTGTCAACTATACTTTGAAAGAAGAAAAAATATTGAAGTATGACTGCTGAGAAGAGGGGATTTTGACTATATTGAAGAAGAAATATGGGTTGTATAAAATTCCACCAATAATAAGTGTATCCAGCCTTTCAGTATCATTATTTATTATATCCATAATAAAGAAAAATTGTGAAAGTTACAGTTCTAGGCTTAATTTTTGATGGATTTAGAGTGATATGTTTAGACACCATAAATTCAGCAATGATGTATTCTGGAATATATTTTAGAATAATATATTCTAGATGTTTTTTTTATTCTCACTCAGTTCCTCTTCTCCTCAACCAGCAAAAGCTTTTTGAAGATCTTAACCTTAAAAATCTGAATTTACTTAATTAAGTTATTATATAAAATAAAGAATTGTCTAGATTCCACATTACTCACAAACTTTATATAAATAAAACCCCACACATAGTATATATATATATGAATATATATTCACATACATTTATCTACATAGTAACCATAAAGTCACTTCTGCAATATTTTATATATCTTTAGAATATTCAGGTGTTATTTAGACTGGGCCTTTTTATTTCTCTGTGACTGTGCTATGAAAGCAGCAATTAGAGAAGGCTTCTAAATCTGCCATGAATGTAATGTTCACAAGTATCTTATAGGAAAGAATTCCTGGGGATACCTTGAATTAATAGTGACAAGAGAAAACCAGAACAAATAACTTCAAGGGCATTGCATAGCAGCCAAGACACCTGAAATCCTACACACAAAAGAACAGATGGGAAAAGAATGGAAAAATATGAGCAATGTCTCAGGAAATTGAATGACAACATGAAGTGCATGAATGTACATGTCATGGATGTCCCAGAAGGAGGACAAGGGAAAAAGGGCAGAAACAGTAATGGAGGAATAGCCACTTAACATTCCCCATCTCTTATGAAAAACATGAAATTACACATCCAAGAAGTACAGCGTACCCCAAATGGAATAGATCAGAATAGGCCTACTCCAAGACACTTAATAATCAGATTATCAAACATCAAAGACAAAGAGAGAATCCTGAAAGCAGCAAGAGAAAAGTGATCCATCACATACAAGCAAAGCTTGTAAGACTATGTGTGGATTTCTCAGTAGAAACCACAGAGGAAAGAAGGAAGTGGGGTGATATATATAAGATACCGGAAGAGAAAAACTACCAACCAAGAATCCTGTATCTGGCAAAACTATCCTTAAAATATGAGGGAGAGTTTAAAATAGTCTCTGACAAACAATGAGAGGGTTTGTGAACAAGAAACCTGTTTATGGAAATACTAAAGAGACCACTACACATAGATAGGAAAAGACAGGAGTGAGAGGTTTCGGACACAATTTTGGGTGATGGTAGCACAATGATGTAGGTACACTGAACAAAGATGACTGTGAGTATGGTTGAAAGAGGAAGGTTAGGGATATGTGAGATCCAGAAGGAAAGAGGGAAAATAAAGACTGGGATAGTATAATTTAGTGAAACCTAGAGTGCTCAACAAATGTGATAAAATGTATAAATATGTTTTTTCATGAGGGAGAAAATTCTACCTTCTTCAACTCCTCCTATTTCCTTGTGGAAGAAATGGCAATGTCCTTATATAAATAGTGTTGTGGTGGTGAATACATAACTAAGTGATTGTAGAGCAAAACATTGTTTACTTAGAATGGAAATATCATTGATAAGAAAACCATCTGAAAAAAAATGGGTTAATGAAGAAACCTTGAGGGCATTATATTGAGTGAAAAAAGTCAGACAGAAAAGGAGAAATATTATATGGTCTCACTGATATGAACTATTTATAATATGTAAACTCAAATATGTGAAATATAGGCTACCAGGATATAGAATGAGGCTAAAGAATGAGGAGCAGTTACTTTTTGTGAGCAGAATTTTTAATTAGGTTGAACTTAACTGCTTGGAAATGGACAGAGGTGATGGCAGCATGTTATTGTGAGAAAAACTAACCATGCTGAACAGTTTGTGAATGTGGTGGAAAGGAGAAGTTTAGCACCATGTATGTTACCAGAAGGAAAGTTGGAAGTTAAAATATGGGAATGTATAAAACAGTGAATCTTGTGGCAGACAATGTCTGTGATTACCTGCACAAATATTAGAAATCTCTTTCATGAGCTAGAAAACATGTATAAAACTATAACTAGAAGTTAATAAGAGGGGGATGTAGGGAAAAATATACCTACTGCAAACTATGTTCTACAGTTAGTAGTATTTTAACACTCTCATCAACAGTAGCAAATGTTCTATACCAATACTATGAGTCAATAATGGATGGGGGTTCTTAGGGATATGGGAGGATTTGTGTTTTCTTTTTTATTACTTTTTTTCACTTCTTTTCTGGAGTAATAATATGTTCTAAAAATTGGAAAAAATTAATTGTGATAATGAACACACAACTACATAATGGTACCATGAACAACTGATTGTACACTTTGGAAGAAGGTATGGTATGTGAAAAATCTCAATAAAATTGAATTTAAAAAAATATCCATTTGTGAAAACTTTATATTATTATTTAACTCAAATTTCACTAATGAGAAAGTCTCATTGTATTCTTCTTAGGTCTTCAGTATTGCTATAAATATTGCCATCTTTTTAACAATAAAAGAAATTATCAGTCACAGAATATTTTGCAGTAAAGTGTAATTAAATAATTTTGAATAATTAAGGGATGGTTCACTAATCTATCTTTTACTTATTACAACTGCTACTGATCATGCATGAGGTGGTATATTTACTGCAAATACATTTTTATATATACATATATTTTTATTGAAAGTATTCACATGCCATAAAAATATCCAAATATCCAAATTGTACAATCAATTGCACATGGTACCATCATACATCTGTGCATCCATCAACATGATTATTTTTTTTTTCAATTTTTAGAGCTGTGTCATTACTATAGAAGAGAAATAAAGACAAAAGGAAACTCAAGTCCTCCCGTACCCCTAACCACACACCCCTCCATTATTGATTCATAGTTTTGGTATAGCACATTTGTTACTGTTGATGAAAGAGTGTTAAAATACTCCTAACTGTAGTATATAGCTTGCAATAGGTATATATTTTTCCTATATGCTTCTCTGTTATTAACTTCTAGTTATAGTGTCATACATTTGTGCTAGTTAATGAGAGAGATTTCTAATATTTGTATAGTTAATCATGGACTTTGTCTAGTAAAAGATTCACTGTTTTATACATTCTCAGCTTTTAAACTCCAACTTTCCTTCTGGCGACATACATGACTCTGAGCTTACCCTTTCCACCACCTTCACTCACTTTTCAGCACTGTTAATTACTCTCACAACATGCTACCATCACTCTGTCCATTTCCAAATGTTTAAGTCCACCCTAGTTGAACACTCTGTTCATAAGCAATCACTCCCCATTCTTTAGCCTCATTCTTTATCCTGGTAACTTATATTTCATATCTATGAGTTTATATATTATAATTAGTCCATATTAGTGAGACCCTGAAATATTTGCCTTTATGTGTCTGTCTTATTTCACTCAATATAGTGCCCTCAATTTTCTTCATCAATCCATTTCTTTTAAGATGGTTTTGTTCACACACCATACATTCTGTCCTAAGTAAACAATTTTTGGTTCCCTGTATAGTCACACATTTATGTATTCAGAACCATTGCCACTATCTATATAAAGACATCTCCATTTCTTCCACAAAGAAGGAGGAAGAGTCAAACAAGGCAGAGAGACAAAAGAAAAGAGAGAGAAAGAGAGAGAGAAAAAATACAAAAATAAAAACAAAACATGACAGATAGAATGCAAGCAAAGTAAAGATAGCATTAACCTGAAGTACAATAAAGAGTCAGACAACATTACTAATGCCTGGTGTCCCATGCCATTCCCCTTTCCCTCCCCCCACATGCATTTAGCTTTGGTATATTGGCTTTGTTATATTAAAGGAAGCATAATACAATATTTCAGTAAATTACAGTCTTTAGTTTGCATTGATTGTATGTTCCCCCAATCCCACCCTACTTTTCACACCTTGCAATGTTGACATTCATTTGTTCTACCTCATGTAAAAAAGTATTTGTACCTTTTATTACAATCTTTGAGCACCCTAGGTTTCCCTGAGTTAAGCAGTTCTAGTCTTTTTCCTCTGTCTTTTGCTCTGGTGTCCCACCTGGTCCCAACCTTCCTCTTTCAACCATATTCATGGTCATCTTTGTTCAGCATACTTACATTGCTGTGCAACTATCTCCCAAAATTGTTTCCCAAACCGCTCACTCTTTTCTTTTCCTTTCTGTCTGCCATGATTCCTTTATTTTTACTGTAGAGCAGGTATCCTGCTCACAAACTCTGTCATTGTGTTTGTCCCAGAATATTTTAAGCTCTCCCTCATATTTGAAGGATGTTTTTGCCAGATATAGGATTCTTGGTTGGAGGTTTTTCTCTTTCAGTATCTTAAATATATCACCCCATTTCCTTCTTGCCTCCATGGTTTCTATTGAGAAATCCACACATAGTCTTATAAAGCTTCCTTTGCATGTGATAGATTGCTTTTCTCTTGCTGCTTTCAGGATTATCTCTTCATCTCTGAAGTTTGATAATCTGATTTTCGAGTGTCTTGGCATAGGCCTATTCAGATCTGTTCTATTTGGGGTATGCTGCACTTCTTGGATCCATAATTTTATGTCTTTCATAAGAGATGGGAAATTTTCATTATTTCCTCTATTATTGCTTCTGCCCCATTTTCCTTCTCTTCTTCTTCTGGTATGCCAATGACACATACATTATTGCTTTTCATTTTGTCCTTAAATTCCCAGAGATGTTGCTCATACTTTTCCATTCTTTTCTCTATCTGTTCTTTTGTGTGTAGGTTTTCAGGTGCCTAGTTCTCCATTCCTGAGTGTTTTCTTCTACCTCTTGAAATATGCTGTTGTATGTTTCCTTTAGGTCTTTCATCTCTTGTGTTGTGCCTTCATTTCCATAGATTTTGCCAGTTGGTTTTTCAAACTTTGAATTTCTACTTCATGTATGCCCAGTGTTTTCATGATATGGTTCATCTCTTTCACTGTATCTTCTCTAAACTTTTTGAATTGAATTATTATTAGTTGCTTCAATTTGTGTATCTCAGTTGAAGTGTAAGTTTACTCCTTTAACTGGGCCATAACTTCATTTTTGTTAGTGTAGATTGTAGTTTTCTGTTGTCTAGGGATGGTTTCCTTGGTTACCCCAATAAGGTTTCCCCACACCAGAACAGGCTCAGGTCCCTGAAGGAAGAAATATTCAGTATCTGGTTTTCCTGAGGTTGTGTCTTAGAAAACTGGTACACCCTGTGAGGCCTTGGGGTCACTGTGCTTTTCTGCCCTACAGGTGGTGCCTATCTCCCTGTAACTCCAGAATGGTGTAAGGAGGTGTTGCCTGTAGCTGTTTTCCTCCAGGCTTTGGGGTCTGGTTCTGAATAGAAGGCAGGTAGTAGAGCCAGGCCCCACCCCTTTCTTCTTAGGGAAGATTAGCCCCTTGTGAGAGGTCATTGACATTTGGATGGTTTCTTTCTGACTGTCAATCTCCATCCTTGTCTGGGTCAGAGTACTGGGAACTGAAAATGGCTGAGGCTTTCTCCATTGAGCTGAAATACAAACAGCTCCAGCTCTACAAGGTCACTTGTCACCCAAAGCCTCTGTCTCCTTGTTGGCAATTTGTAGCTTGTAGTGAGCAGTCCATACTTGTTAATTAAAACCCCATTTGGAGCTCAGCTGAGCTGTATTCACTTACTGGGAGGGAGCTGCTCTCTAGCACCATGAGGCTTTGCACCTTGGGCTGTGGGATGAGGGGGCTCCCAGCATGGATCTTCAGTTTTCACTTACAGATTTTATGCTTCAATCTCAGGCATTCCTCCCAAACCAGGTTGGTGTATGATGAGTGGACAGTCACATTGGTCCCCCTGCAGTTATTCCAGGTTATTTACTAGTTGTTCCTGGTTGTTTATTAGCTGTTCCAAGGGGACTAACTAGCTTCCACTCCTCTCTATGCCACCATCTTAGATACTCTCTCTGCAAATACATTTTTATCTAGAATAAATTGATTTAAAATAATTGCTATAAAAGTATGTTGGTGAACTACTTAAATACAGTATTACTCAATTAACCCAAACACCTGATTTCCAAGAAAATAAGTTAGATCATAAGAATCTCAGTAATTTTTCAATCAGTAAATAATATACTTTGAATATTAGATGCCAAATATCCAGATTCTCAGTCAGTTAGGTGCTGCATCTCATGCAAGAGTTCAGAGTAGGGAGGGTGTCACTGAGAGGAACTACTGTAAATGCTCATCTCATTAGAAGAGATAATGGAATCTGACAATTACTGGGTCACCAGTCAGTGTCTCTGAATTTTTATGTAAAGTTATAGCTTGTTATTAATATAAATATGTGGTTCAGAATTTTCTTATTCTAAACTATTTTGAAATAATGTACTTCAGTTTTATCTAAATGAACATTCCTTAGGTCAAGATTCTTACTTGTTTTCTGTATTATGATATGTGTTTAAACCACAATGATTCCTAAAATCTCTTCCTATGTTCCAAGAGAACATGCTATTATGATCACTGTAGTTAGCAGAGGTAAAAAGAAACTTGAATAGATTCAAATGAGAAGAATTGTTATCATTAAAACAAATAATAAATGTTGATCATATAGATTATAGGAAAACTCCTATGAAAGTATTGATGTCATACATGATGAAAAGAAGGAAATGTTAGCCAACCTCTGTGGAAATGTTTAAAACAGTGGCAACAAAGAGGTAGACATGTTGGGAAGTTTAAATTTAAACTGAGCCATTGTGACCATGAGCTTATTAATTAACATCCTTAAAATTCACTTTCCTTATTTATTCAATTGAGAAATTGCTACATAATTAAGAAATATAATCAGAAATAAGTGAGGTAATATGAAACACACCACTGTCATACCTGATTCATACCACAAAGGCCATTTTCCTTTTTCTTTCTTCCTTTTCTGAGCAATGATTTTTCTGACTACTCAAATTGGCATACACACATATACAGCCAAGTCCAATGAAGAAAGAAAAAACACATGGGAGTGGACTTTAAACATCCATTAAACCCATCAGTGATGCAAGAAGAGGTGGAACTTTATTTCACAGAAAAGCACCTGGGACTTTTGAATGCAGATTTAACATATTCATGCTAGTTCTGACTAAAAAACAATTTAAACAAATGATCTTGAAAGTTCTTAGAAAGTATATTCCCTGAGGTATGTCTGAACAAATCCTAGCCAAAAGCCTATAAACTACTGTCCTGGTAATGACCCTTGGACCTTGGGGCATTTACCTTCCATTCTTCACTTGGCCTATCTCAGCACTGTTTCTCTGGAGGCTCAGAGCAGTTCAGGAATTCTGTGGGCTCTGTGCTAATCTAGCTATCTGAAGAACAGGAGAAAAGACATTGCAGCCCAAAATGGTATTATGTTAATTGCCAGGAAAATTTGAAATAAGGAATGGAATAGAAGAAAAGGCAAGAATTTATTGTTTCATAAGGACCATTTTTAAGAGAGGTCTAAGTAGATAAACCAGTAAAATCAATGACCTGCAAAATCAACTGCAACTAGATTACTTATTGCCAGGCACTAACATTGCTGAAATAAATTGCTGAGGAATGGAAGATAAAAGAAAAGGAAAGAAAAAACAATAAGCATTTCCCTCACATGTGCATGGCAGGGTTGAAAACAATGCATCGTTAAGTGAAAACATATGGAAAATGTGAGAGAAAATCAACACTCAAAATACAGCATGTCTTTTGTCTTGTTTACCAAGCAGTGCTTTCCCTTACATCGCTGCTTTGGTGCAGGTTATAGAGGTTCAGCCCTAAATGCATACAATGAAGTTCAGTTAGCTGTTCCCTCTCTTCCATACACAAATCAATACATTAAAGTTTTTTCACACTTTTAAAGCTTCAAGAAATCATTATATTAAAATTCCATATCTGGTTCAGCTCAAACTACTTAAAAATAATAACAATTTATTAAGAAAGTATTGAACACTTTAAGTTCATTCTATCCATTAATCCTCACAATAATGCATATTTTAAAACAAGTATTACAAGCTCTATTATTCAGATATCACTGACATTAAAAACTAGTGCAAACCACCAGCAAGCTGCTGAACAGGATGCTGTCATTAAATAAAAGAAATGATTAATTCTAAGGTTAATTCTTTCTTCCAGACTTTGAAAGTTAAGTAGCTTTGAGCAAAGGAAGGATTATGGCACTTCAAAATGAAAGATATCAGAACCCAGTGTTTGACTGGTTCTCCACTTTGCCTTAATGCCTGAAGTTGACCACTCTTCATTTAAGCTCACCTGTTAATACATAGAAGGAGATAGTCATTTATACCTCATATAAATACACACAACTGGACATTCATTAGAAGGTATGTTTGGGCCTCATGTGCAATGTAGGACATTACTAATTCAAACCTAAATTCATCTCTGGTCATCTCAACATGTTTTTCTGAAAATGTTTTGATTTTGATGAGCTCCAATTCATTCTTTATTAGAACATCCTTTTTGGTATTGGATCAATGGACTTTTTGCCTATTCTAAAACCAGAAAGAATTTTGTCCCAGTTTGATTTGAAATTTGGTGCACTTTTACACTTTACATATAGATCTAGGATCATTTTGAATTCATTTTGTGCCATGTGTAATGTATATATTCAGATTCTTTATTGTACATATGGATGTCCAATATTACAAGCTAAAGTTAAGAGTTAACAAATGATTATACATACTTAATCATTATATAGGTGCCTTTTAACCTTCCAGAATATTGTAGGATAACCAAAAGTAAATACCTAAAACTACCAAAACTCACTGAAGTGTAACATAGATCCCTTGATCTTTGATAAGTGTGCTTTATTGTGTAACTACATACTCATTACCTTGTGACTATAAAGCCTTCTGATTACTTATGACTGGCCCCACTTGTACTGCTTTACCTTGTTTTACAGCTTTGAACTCTTGTAATCACATAGACAGTCCCTAAATATTTATTAATAAAGGAACTTGAGTCAGTCCAAAACTAACCCACCACAATTTCTAAGCTATCCTACTAGACAAAGCCATTTCTAACAAGAATTGGCCCATGTAACATGTTCAGTAGCTTAAACCTTAACCTATAAGTGGTCTGTACCTCTTTATAATACTAAAAATCACATTTATCATCATGTTAAGGCTGTGATTTTCTTATGTATCTTCTGTGACTAACCATTTAATCTATCCACACATGGGCAATTATTAGAGTACCTCTAACTTCATCATCTAAAATCACAAGCCATTTTACTTATTATCCTAAATCTGCCTTTCTTTCAATACTACACAATTCTCAAAATTACTGCAGTTCAGGGGGCAGATTTAAGGCTCATAGGACTTTGGTTCTCCTTGTTTTGCGCTTTGCAATAAAACTCTCCCATTGAAACCCCAGTGTTATAGATTAGCTGTTATGAGCATCAGGCAGAGAATCCCCATGTTGATTGGCATCATTATTGAAGCACAGTTTGTTGAAAAGACATCCTTTCTCTACCAAATAGTCTACAGAAGTTTACTGAGATTTAATTTAGCATGCATATGCAAGCCTACTACTATGTTTTCTAGTCTGTTCCAATGACTACTTATCTGTCTTTATGTAAACACATTGTTTTTTACACTGAGATAATACATTACTTTGATATCAGTTAGTGTAAATTCTCCATTTTTTTTAATGTAAAGGCTTGGGTAAAATCTAGATCCACTGCATTTCCATATAAATATTACAACAAGTTTGTAAATTTATAAAAAAATATACATTTGGATTTTGTTTGGGAGTGCATTGACCTACAAATTAATATAGGGAGAGTTGAAATCTTAATAAGGTTGAGCCATCCAATCAATGAAAAAAACATTTCTTTGTATTTACCAAGTTCTTTCTATTCTCTCAGGATAGTTCTTTAGTTTTAAATGTATATGTCTTGCACCATATTATATCACATTTATCCTTAAGTATTGCATTTGTTTATAGATCATGAATGACTGTTGTGGGTTGAATTGTCCCCCCAAAATACATGTTCAAATCTGAATCTCTGGCCCTGTTCATGTGAATATACTTGTAAATACAATGTCTGGGGAAGTAATTAATATAAGATGAATCTGGATAAGGTTGGGCCTTAATCTAATGCACACACCTTGTAATAAGGGGGAAATTTGGACACCTAGACAGACACAGGAGAAAAAGCCCACATAAAAATGGAGGAAGAGATTGTAGTGAAACAATACATGTCACAATATATCAAGGAATTCCAGCAAATATCATCAGCTAGAAGATCAAGAGTCACCCCTATAGGATTCTGAAGAAGTGTGGCCCTGCCAACAGTTTGATTTTGAACTTCTAGCCTCTGGAACTGTTAGACAATAAATTTCTGTTGTTTTAAGCTCCTTGACTTTTGGTTCTTTGTTATGTAATTTATATTTAAAATAAATTTCTGATTTTTGCTGCTAATATTAATCTACAATTTATTTTTATATGTTACTCATATTCTGCAATTTGGCTAAGCATACTGTCCCTGAAACTGTTGATACTGTCAGAAAACACAGTTCTAAATAAGTCTGCCTGATCCTGCATCAAATAGAGAAAGAAGTCTCTGTTTTGGTGAGAAGGTGAGTATTGAAGATGCATCAACAAGGAACTGGAGGAAAAAAAACTTTCCAAGACCAGTTCAGAGTGAGAAGAGTTGTTTGGGCTTTTATAACCCAAACAGGAAAACAAATGGACAGAATCCAGAAGAAAGCAGATGGGAAAAAAATAGAAGAGAGAAAGCTGTTTGGACATATTTCCTATTATCTTGAAGTCCTCCTCTCATTCAGGCTTGTTTTTCAAGAAGGTACTGTTTAAGAGATCATATGGTTACATCTCTCATATCTTACTGCAGGCAATGCTAAGAAAGTTCCTGGGAAGAGAGAAAAAGTTTTTTGTTGTTGTTGAGATAAGAGCAACAGCAAGTTATTTTAATAAGTGTTTTTTATGCTTAGAATAACCCAAGGCTGCTTGAGTGAAGTGATCTTAACAAACAGTTCTTTTTTTTCTCTCTCTCTCTATTGGCTATTGAAGACTATACTAAGCATTTTCTGACCCCCCTACTCCAGTAGCTTAATCCACCAACTTTAACATGCTGTCACATCACTATTTTTTCCCTCCCTCCCTCCCCTCCCTATCTATCATCCATCATATATTTCTCTGTCTTCTGAATATATGAGTTAGCTGCACACATCCTTGAACATCCACTATAATTCACGTATGTATTCCCCATGAAAAAGAACATTCTTTTATGTAATTCCATTAAGCTCGGTTAAGAAGTATAAGAGATTCAACAATAATACAGTGCTTACATTCTATATTTCCTTTTCCTTATGTCTAAACTGTGTCCTTTCGAGCCACCTGTCCTCCACCCTCCAATCCCATCCAAGTTCATCCTTAGCATTCAATTGTCGTCTAGTTAGACAGTCTTTTTTTTTTTCTTTTTTCATTTATGGAAACATATATACAGCCTAAATCTTCCCCTTCCACCCCTTTCCTAGCCTTCCATTAGTGGGATTAATCACATTTAGAATGATGTTATGCTCTTTCCCACCATCCATTACTAGAAATTTCCCTTCACCTCAAACAACAACCCTACACTCCTTTCTTAACTTCCCATTGCCCCTTCCCCCATTTCTCTTAATCCAGACTCTACTTTTCATCTCTATGATTATATTCTCTGATAGTTTCTTTGTGTTTACTGTGGGGCTTAAAATTAACCTATTAAATCCCTATCAATCTTGTTTTTCTTTGATACCACCTTCACTTCAATAGGGCACATGAACTATGTTCCTATACTCCTTCATTCCCCCACCTTTATATAGTTATCTAAAATTACATATTTTGCATTGAGTTCAAAACCACTGATTTGTCCTTAGAGTTTGTGTATTTTTTATCATGTAGGAAGTAAATAGTGGAGTTATAGTTCAAAAATTATTGACTTCAATTTGCATTCCATTGTGTTTGGAGAATGTTCTTTGAGTAGATTCAGTTTTTTTATTAATTTCTTGAGGCTTGTTTTATGTCTCAGCTTATGGTCCCTTCTGGGGAAAGATCTGTGAACACTAGAGAAAAATGAGTGTCCTGGAGATTTGGGATGTAAGGTAGTATATATGTCTGTTAAAATTCTCTATATTTCTGTTGGTAGGGCTTCCTTTAGATTCTGAAGTAGGGCAGGTCTTTTATTGGCAAAGTCTCTCAGTATTTGTTTGTCTGTGAAGAATTTAAGCTCTCCCTCAAATTTGAAGGAGAGTTTTCTGGATAAAGTATTCTTGGCTGGAAATTTTTCTCTCTCAGAATTTTAAATATGTCATGCCACTGCCTTCTCACCTCCATAGTGGCCACTGAGTAGTCACTACTTAGTCTTATATTGTTTCCTTTGTATGTGGTGAATTGCTTTTCTCTTGCTGCTTTCAGAACTTGCTCCTTCTCTTCAGTATTTGAGAGTCTGATTAGAATATGTCTTGGGGTGGGTTTATTTGGATTTATTCTATTTGGAGTTCACTCAGCATTTATGCTTTGTGTGTTTATGTTGTGTGGCAGGTTGGGGAAGTTTTCCCCAACAATTTCTTTGAATACTCTTTCTAGACATTTACCCTTCTCTTCCCCTTCTGGGACACCAATGAGTCTTAAGTTTGGACGTTTTATTTTATCTATTGAATCCCTGAAATCCATTGTGATTTTTTCAACTTTTTTCTCCATTCTTTCTTTTGTTCTTTCATTTTCTTTTCTGTGGATTTCTAGGACACTTAGATGTTGTTTAGCTTCCTCTAGTCTTGAATTGTGAGTATCCAGAGTCTTTTTAATTTGGCCAACAGTTTCTCTTATTTCCATAAGATCTTCTTTTTTTTTTTTTTATTTACACTTGCAATGTCTTCTTTATGCTCTTCTATGGTCTTTTTTATGTTGCTTATATCCTGGGCCATCATCCTCTTGATGTCCTTTAAATCCTTTGCCATGTTTTTGTTCTTTGATTGTATCTCTTTAATTAATTTTGCGAGGAATAATGCTTCTTCAGAAATCTTGATTTGTGTGTTTGGAGCTGGATTCTCCAAATCATCTGGTTTTATCATAGGTATTAATATTTTCTGTTATTTTTGGACTCTTGGCATTTGTTTTGCTTGATAGGGTTCTTTCAAATTGTATCATAAAAAAAAGGCAATCAATCTAATTTTTAAGAGACACAGTTTGATGGCATGCACTTTATGTAGGTAACCAGCAGATGGTGTCTGTGAGCCACCTATATCCCTCCAGTCAGTAGTGTGGGGAAATGATTCTTGTATGTTCAGTTGGAGAACTCAGCCTGGGTGTGCCACTGGAGTTGCCCCCTCTCAATGTGGGGCACTCGCACAGGTGGCCAGAGAGGAGTGGCAGCTCTCTCTCAGTGTCCCATAAACCACCAGACAGCATAGCGCCTCTGGGTTCTCTGAGCAGATCCCCCCTCCCAGCCACGATCCCTCCTCAGCCAAGAGAAAATGCTGTGCTACATCATCAGTGTGTGCCATCCCTCTAGGGAAGCCCTGGGCTGCATGGCTGTGCTGCGGGGCTCTCAGCTTGCTTTAGAATGCCGATTGTGTGAGGTTGTCTCCACTGCAACTCCTTGTGGGCTGAGAGCAGCCAAGGTTTTCTCCACTGAGAGAGAGTGAGAGATAATATTTCCCCAGATTCTCCCAAGGTCAGGCATCACCAAAAGCCTTTGTCTGCTTGTTGAGGATTCGCTGTCTGTATTGAGCAGTTATCACTAAAACCTCGCTTGGGGCTGGGTGAGAAAGTGAGCGGTGCAGCTTCCGTGAAGGAGGGGCTCTCAGCTCTAGGAGCTGGGCTGACAAAGTGCACAGCATGGCTTCCATGAGGGAGGGGCTCCCAGCTCTAGGTTTCCGGCTCTCAGCGCAGGTCTGCAATTTTACTTACAGATTTTATGCTGTGATCTTGGGCATTCCTCCCAAATCATGTCAGTGGATGTTGAGTATACTGTCACATTTGTCTCCCCACTACCATTCCAGGTTATTTACTGGTTTTTTGTTCATTTATAAATTGTTCTGGGGGAGACTAAGTCTTCCACCTCTTTCTATGCCGCCATCTTCCCAGAATGTTATCCATTATTTATTTTTAATGACATTTTGTATCCAAAAGTGTTTTGAATCCAAAACATATTTTTGTATTCAAGATATGTTTTCCATTCTAAATTGTTGAATTTATTTGCCTTAATAAAACCTACAAAGTTGTGAGGCAAAATGTTCCTATTGTTTACACCACTCATTTTGGAGATTTGCCATAGCAGCCATCACAAATCAAGACACTACTACTGCTATCATACACTTTTGATATAACAATACTGCCCTCAGGTATTGATTTACAATAGCATAAATTTGCATGAGCAGCACCAGTGCATCATAAATTAGGAGTGGTAGTTATGGAATTATAACTGGTCTTATCAGGAATAAGTTGCCAGTGCATGTTGCTCACATTTCTAGCATGCCTAACCTTCCTTGCAAACAATTTCAAAGACCAGATGAACAAATGACACTCAAAGAGGGAGAAATAAATTGCCCATGGATTTAAAATGAGGTTATGTATCCATTTCAGGGTCAGACACCCAAAATACAAAAACCGGTATCAATATCCCCTTGGTTGAGGCACATGGAACAAAAACCTCGACAAACCATACATTTTAGGCATTTTACAGAGTTTAACATTCCAGAAGACTATTTTATGTTGGCCTAAAGGTTTTTCCACCCTCCCTGGCATCTGCCATCATCTGGGAGAGTGCAAAGAATGAATCAAACCATAAAGAAACATCTTTCTAAATCAGTTTTGGAAACAAAGTTACCCTGGATCAAGTGCTTACCTATAGCTCTACTAAGAATCAGGACTGACCCTAGAAAAGAATTCTAGCATTGACAACCCGCTCACAGAATGGTTGGAAAATTGGTTTGAGAAATAGAAAGGAACTGCAACATCTATTTTAATTTTCCTTATGATTCCAGCCAGAATGTTTACAACAGCTGGGTGCTACATCATCCTGTGTGCGCAGAGGCTAGTTCAGAGACCCATCAAAACCACTTTAATCAAGGATATAAGCAGAAAAATCTATACCCCCATAAGAAGAATGATCCCTATGATGAGGAATGTGAAAAAGCTCTTAGCAAATTTCAGAATCTAAAATGTGAAAAACTAAAAAGTTTTAAAAAAGAAAGAGGAGAGAATCTGTAAAAAAAGATTAAGTTTAGTTTTCACATAGAGACAGCATGGAATAGGGAAAATCGGGGCAAAATCAGCTTAAACAAGCCCTTTGGTAAAGGGAAGAGAGATAGAATCTGTGCCAGCTCCTTATATGGAAAAGTAACCATGGTTACTGGAATGTAAAGAGATATGGGGTAAAATCAGAGGTGCGAACTCCCAGCAGGAAATTTAAACTGAATGAACTCTCTCAGATAGGCTGTACAATTCAAAATCTCAATAATGAGCTAGTTGGCTCTCTCAGATAGGCTGTACAAATTAAAATCTCAAAGACAGGCCAATTATTTCTCTTGGATAGGCTGTAACCTCTGTAGTACCCAGCCAACGGGGAAACAAGTAAGGGATTTGCACATTAGGAGAAGGAGATTAAAAGATCTCCACGTTCTTCCTCCTGCATGCCAGCCCACCACATTTCTGGCTGTGTGCCCTATCTTGCAAGATTGTAAATAAATTCATTTCTCCTCCAGAACTGAGTGAGCTTTTATTCCCTTACAGGTACTGCTTTATTTCCAACAGGAAGATTTCTGATTAACATGTGAGAAGGCTAAATTTTAAACCAAGGAAAATAGGTTCCATACAAATTTTGGGATGAGAGAGTGACATGATTATGGTTGTGCTTTAAAAATTCCTTCTGGTTTTCTTCAAATCCAAATGGTTAAACCAGTAACTAGTTAGAGCCTTTCAAGTGAGATTGCTATGCAAATAAAAGAAATTTGATCCTTTAGCTCATGTAAATTAACAGATCATTTAAAACAGCTACCAAAGAAAGATTAAAATACATTCCCATGGTAATTCCACTGAGATTACAAGATTAGAAATGCAATGAATATCAAGGAATTTACTTCAATTCTGAACATGCCGTATGAAAACATTCCTTCTGCATGGCAATTTTCATCTCGGCATTTCTCAGGGAATAAATGAGAGGATTTAACATGGGGGAAATCACAGTGTAAAACACAGAGATTTCCTTGTCCTTGTTCTCACTACCAGCAGGCATAGGTACAGATACAGGGCACAAAAAACAAAACTACAACCATGACTTGAGAGCTACAGGTTGAGAGAGCTTTGTGTCGCCCTGTAAAGCAGCATGTCCTAAGATTGTACAGTATGTTTATGTAAGATGCCACCAGGACAAGAAACACTACAATCAACACAATGCCTGAATTAATGATAGCTAAGATATTGACAACATGAATATCTTTACAGACCAGTTTCAAAAGAGGCTTCACATCACACATGTAATGATTAATCTCATTAGGGCCACAGAAAGGTACATTGAGGACCATGAGCGGTAGAGCAATAGAGTGCCCAAAACCCAAGCCCCAGGCCACCATTATAAGAATGTTGCACCTCTGTCGGTTCATGATGACCATGTAGTGCAAGGGCTTGACAATGGCAACATAGTGGTCAAAAGCCATAGACACTAAGATGAATACTTGCACACCTGCAAGCAAGTGGCCACAGAACAGCTGGATCATACAAGCACTATAGGATATGATTTTTCTCCCTGCAGCTAAGTCTCTGATTAGACTGGGAACCACATTGGAGGTGAAGAAGAGGTCCATGAGGGAGAGGTGGCAGAGGAAGAAGTACACAGGTTGTTCAATCAGATGGCTGCAGGTGATTGTGTGTAAGATGATGAAGTTCCCCAGTAAGACTGCCAAGTAACAGAGCAGGAACAAGAAAGAGAAGAGCAGCTCAATTTGCTTATTCTCCCATAGTCCCAAGAAGACAAATTCAGTGACATTGTTCTGATTTTCCATGAAGAGGAGAGTTCAGAGTACAGAAAAGGTAGTCATTTTGCCTGAAATAATATGGAAATTAATATTAAAGGTTAGTAGTATTTTTAACATTGTACATTTCTAAATTGAGGCATGACACTGTTCATAGTGGTTTTATTACAGGATTAATCATTTCAGTGTTTTATAGATTAGGCTATTATTTTCATGTCAAATGGTATTTAGGGGGAGTATATTTTATTCCTGGTAGTTTTGCAAATAATTTACATGCATATAACTTCCATAACAACACAATAAGTTAGTAATTACTGTTCTTATACTCATTTTGCAAATGAAGAAATTAAAACAAAAGGGGTTCAATTAATTGCACTAAATCACTTAGATATCAAGCAGCAGACTTAAGTAATGAATGTCTATCTGATTCCAGCTTCCATGCTCTTTGCAGATAATTTACATTATCCACAAGCCAAAAGTATTCCAGATGTTTTCCATCTCTGTAATGAAAAGTGGTCTTTATCTATTTTCCTACTAACTCCCTGCGGATATTTAAGCAATTCCCTACCTTCACTATGCTATATATAATTTATTTACACAGACCCAATCTCATGTTAAAATTCAATACATGTAGTTAAACTCATTATTCTTTGAATTTAAAAAAAAAGAAGTCTCTTAATCATGTAAGAGAAATAACATGAATCAATTGTTAATATTCAGTGAAAATTGTTTGATTCAGCTTCAATACATGGACAGACTGAAATAGAAAATCAAAGGAACAATTGTTGGCTTTCTGATATGAACACAGGATATTATTTTAAGAAAGCTTTTAGCTTTTACTGATTATTCCAAAGGCACATTTTAGAGGCTACTGTTAGAAACATTTTAGGAAGCTAATTGCTTCCTTTGCTTTGTTGAAGGAAATAATGAGATGAAAAATGAACTGTTTACAGGGCTACATTTCCATTTCCATGAGTGTAGGTATTGAGTCGCAGTGTATCTTTGACAAGGGAAATCATATGTTGAAACTCTATCTCCTCATAAAAATTATGGTGTGACTAAAAAAAAATGTTACTTCCAATGTTTTTTTTTTTTTTTTTTTTTTTTTTTTTTAAAGTGAGGAAACAATATGGTTAAGTTTATAGGTCCTTAGTCTAATGATCACAAGGATGAGTATCTTTTCTTGGCGTATAATTTCTACCATGCAATTACTGCACTACCATGCATTTTGAGATTTCTTATTCACCTGGGAATTAGAACTAATGATACTGGATTTATTTACCTCCTGCCAAAAGCAAATAAATGAAGTTCTTGTAAAGAATAAATTTTAAAAAAGCTTCTGATTCTAACACAAATAAAATCCACAAAACAGCTTACCTGTATATATGTTGATTAGGAACAAACAGCTGGGTAAGAAAGTATACATCTGCATTTTCATCAGTTAATTGGTATGCCTGTTATTTTGTGTTCTGCCAAAAGGGAAAGTATAGAAGAATTCATGGTAGACAGATATTAGGTACAGAGAAAAATATATGGGCTAGGATAGTTTATTCTAGGTTCAGAAATATAGCTCAACAAAACATTTCTTTATAAATTTACATTATCTAAACCTTTTTTCAGTGCATGTGAAAAAATCTGATGTTAAAGAACATAAATGGATCTAAAGATAATTTTACATTAAAACTGTAGAATAAAATGTAGAAAACCTACAGAATTAATCTGTGGGAACCAACTAAACTCTTTATTTGGAATATTTCCCTAATATTGGTACAAGCCTTGGGATCTCTTAACACATAGGTGAACTCACTGTCCTCAAAATGATTGAACCTCTGTTGGGAAAACACAGACCAAAGTAGAAAAAGATCTTTCAAATTATTACCCATACAGTGTTTAGAAGGAATCCTCTGAAAAAGTATCCTTGCCCTGAAATTTTTCCTGGAATCCTTGGAATCATCCTTAAATCATTTCCCTTCTGTTTTCTAATCCTTAAAAACTTCCTCTGCTTATATGCATATCAATGCTCTCTCTCTCTCTTTCTCTCTCTTTCTCTCTCTTTTTCTCTACCCCCTCTCTCTTTCTTTCACAGAAGTGCACAAACATAAACATACATGTGTATGTGAATATATGCAGAGGTTTTGGAGAGAATTTTTAATCCACCTTTTAAATTATACTTCCATTAAGACTCTCTTCTAAATGTCTTTTTAGTTGTTCAATGTAAACAATAAATAAAATCTTGTTAACAATTGCTTTTAAGAGCATAGAAACTCCAATTTGAAATGTAAAAAAAACACTGAAATAAGACTATTGAGAAGAAGGAATTATGACTGTATTCAAAAGAAGATATGGGTTATGTAAAATTCCATCCTTGCCAATTATATCTGGAATTTTAGTCAGTTTCCTTAACTATTTATCACATCTATAATAAAGAAAAATTGTGAAAGGAACAATAATGGACTTAATTATTTTATGGATTTAGCATAATATACTCAGATAACATAAATTGAACAATATTATATACTAGAAACTGTGCTAGATATTTCATATGCTCACTCAGTTTATCTTCACTGTGATCAGCAAAAACATGTACAAAAACTTTACCTTAAAATTTTAATTTCCTGAGATCAAATTTTTATATAAAGTAAACAGTTGTTTGAATTTTAGATAAACTAGGCCCAAAGTTTTAACAAACACGCACCATTATGCAACCCTCATACATACATATACATACTCAGCATAAAATTCACTTCTGCAGCATTTCTTTACAATGGCTAAGTGTTTTTCCAACTGGGTCCTTTTACTTTTTGGTGATTGTTGTGCTATGAAAGCAGCAAGCTGATGTGGAAGGCTTCTGTGAATCTTCCATCAAAAAGAGTATTGTAGGAAAGCTTTCTTGGGAACAGCTTGCATTAAAAGGTACAATTGCTGACCCAGAGAGACAAACTCCCATGGGCACTATACAGCAGCAAATGTATGTATAGTTATACCTACAGAAACAAAGCCCATTTTATTATAGTGGTCATATGGGCTTTTTAAGGCTTTTACTTCTTTTGCTTATATATTTTGTGCTAATAAAATTCATTTTGTGTTACTAGCTGTCAGCTAATATTAGAATAATGGGTAGAATTAGGAAGATATCACAAAGCATGATCTATTTTTTTTTTTACTTTTTAAATTTTTTTCTTTGTTTTGCTTTCTTTGTTTTTTTTTTTTTTTGTTTGTTTGTTTTTTGTTTTTTTTTTTGGTGGGGTGGGGAGGGTAAGAGTGTGACTTGAACCTAAAGGAAACAGATTGACTTAATTATATCTCTTCGTTCAAAGCAAACAGTTCTCATGGATCTGATAATGTCCTTCTTATACATTATTTTATTTTATATTATTTTATCCTCTTTTATCACCCATTTCCATCCCTCTTCAACCCACCATCAACTCCCATACTTGCTAGCCCTCAGGTACTGCACATTCCTTGTGCTTTTATTTGAGCTGTCCACATTGATTGCAAATAAACTTTTACTAAACACACATTAAAGAATATAATAAAAGATAGTTATTTTGGATGTTATGTGGAAGTACTTTGGGTGATGAGATGCAAACACAAATAAACAGCCAGTATGCATGAAAAGACATCTTTATAATTTAAAAGTTCCTGGAGGGTGAGAAAGGAGAATGAGGGTTGTAGAAGAGCCTGGGTTTACACCTAACCTACGCCCCTGAGAGGTCCCTGGGACGAGGGGAGAATAAAGGAATGGGTCAAGTTTATGGTTAAGTTCATGTGTCTACTTGGTCAGAAGATGGTACCCAGCTGTCTGGTAAAGCAAGCACTGGCCTAACCATTGCTGCAAGAACATTTGTGACTGGTTAATAAATCAACAGGCTGGTTTATTAAATCATCATTCAACTGGCTGCAGGTGTGACTGACTGATGACATCAATGAAGGGTGTGTCTTCCACAATGAGAGAATGCAATTGGCTGGATTTAATGCAATCAGTTGAAGACTTTTAAGCCAGACAGATAGAAGACCTTCATTTCTTCTTCAGCTGACCTGCAAAGTGTTTCCTATGGAGTTCATAGTGGTTGCCAGTTCATTTCTAAGGAGTTCATTGAACATGTTTGTTGAAGTTGCCAGCTCTTTTCCTGAGGAGTTCATCAAACATCTTCATTGGAGTTGCCAGTTTGCTGCATGCCCTATGGAATTTGGACTCCTGCATACCCACAGTTGCATGAGACACTTTTATAAATCTTATATTCATAGATATCTCTCATTGATTCTGTTTCCCTACAGAAGCCTAACTAATAAAATTTGGTACTAAGAGTGGTTCTTGAGAAACAGAATCTTAAAATGGGCTTTAACAATTTGTTTTCTACTCTGATTAGATCCAAAGGCACTAATGACTCCATTTCCAATATTCAAGAGGGCATTGACAGTCCATGGCATGAGTTGGCAAAGGAGATACACAAAATAGTACCATTTGATTCCTCTAATCATACTCTTGTATGAAGCAAAGCTCTGGGTGACTGTTTTTGACACTTTCACACATATTTGCAGAATTAAGAGGTAAAATGATTTTGGCTGGCTGCTCTTGGATATGTTGGACAAAATTGCAAGAGAAAGAGATGAGCTAAAGTTTTCAAATTTAAAACATAAATGCTGTATGAAAAATGTAAATGTTTCTACGTGTGCCCTGAAAGAAAATCTTATTTCCTGTGGCTGCACAGTTGAGACTTCTGAAAACCAGACACAGACTCTCATTGTGCATGTAGCAGATTTACAACATAAACTAAAATCTCAACCTCTCAGTGTGTCTCCTGTTAGAGTAAAGGCATTGATTGGAAAAGTTTCTATTATGGATAAACTGCACTCCTGCTACCAGAGACAATGCAGCACAGTGGTTAAAACTTTAACTTCAAAATCAGAGAACCTGGATATCATCTTTAACTAGCCACACTGTCCAACCCCTCTGGGGATGATATGTAAATTATTTGAGATCCTAGAAACATTGGCAATTACTAACAACCACATATGGAGCACCCTTTACATGCTGTGACAATATTTGAAAAAGAAACTTTATGTGATCTTTGTGTTAGTTCAAAGAGCTAGACTTTTATGATGAGTGCTATCTGAATCAAAAGCATAAATTGTGTAACTCAGTAATGCCTCCTAGGCAACATATCCCCTGCATATAAGAACTTATTCTGGACACTGGGGCTCTGATATATCAGTTAGACTTTAATATGAACTTGGCAAGAAAAGACCCAATATATTCATCTCATACATTCCCAGTTCCTTGAATAATGCAGGCTAGGGAAAAAAAAAAAAAAAGGTTGCTAGTCCACTTTTCTTATCATGGACCCAATTCAGATGATGGCTCATTTTATAATAAACATATCAGAACACAAATAAAGTAAGACTCTTTTGAGCACTTTCAGATGAAAAATGAAGCCTAAGAGTTATTAATAAAGATAAAAATGTTCTGAGAAACATATGGTTTACAGAGAGAGGAAAGAAAAACCCTTTAAGTTAAGATGACTTTGAAATATCTAGGATATGTTTGGAATATAATCATAGGCCTCACAAAGAATTAGAGTAGTGTAAAAGTGTCTAACTATCCTCACTCAATGCAGCTTAGATACAAGTATAATTATGAGAAAGAGTTATGCATAGTGTGCTGGTTTGACATGTTACATATGCCATAAAAAGTCATGTTCTTTAGTGCAATCTTGTGGAGGCAGCACTATTGTGGGTAGGATCTTTTGTTTAGATTGTTTCCATGGAGATGTGACCCACCCAACTGTAAGGGAGAACTTTTGGTTATATAATTTCCGTGGAAGTATGACCCCATCCATTCCAGGTGAGTCTTAATTAGATCACTGGAGTCCTTTAAGAGTGCTCAGGAGAGAAGGAGCTCAGAGAAGCTGAGAGAGACATTTTGGAGAGAAGCTAAGATATGTAATCCAGAGTTTGCCCCTGGGAGAAGCTAAGAACTGATGCTTGGAGACACTGGGAGATGCAGACATAAAGATATCTGGAGATGCTAAGCTGAGAGGTGAAGCCCAGAGTTTGTCCCAGAGAAGCTAAGAGAGGATTCCCAGGTGCTTAGAAATAAATGCCCTAGGAAAATGAGCAAGGCTGCACAGGAGCTGAAAGAGAGAAACTGGGAGAGACAGAAGCCCAGAGATATTTTGGAGAAAATCATTTTGAAACCAGAACCAGAGAGCAAAGGAAGAGCAAACACCAGCCACATACCTTCCCAGATTTTCTGGAAACCATCAGCTTTCTTTTGGTGAAGGGATCCTGTTGTTGATGCCTTTGCTTGGACACTTTTATGGCCTTAGAGCTGTATATTTGTAACCTAATAAATCTCTTTTATAAAAGCTAATCCATTTCTGGTATTTTGCATAACAGCAGTTCTAGCAAACCAGAACAGTAGAATTTTAAAATTTTTATACCTAAAGAAAATTCATGTTTTAGTGGGAAGGGTTTTTAAAATTTTGTATTTATGACTCAAAATATTTCTTAATTATCCTGTGCTTATACTCACATCCTGAGCAATACAATCAAATTATCTGTATGTTAATTTGATTTTTTTTTGCAATCAACACTAATTTTGGTAAGTACTGGAAAAAGAATGTTAGCAGGAGCAACTAGAAAATATAGCATTATTATTAGATCAATGGATTTTGGTTATGGGACTAATATAGATTTTCATCATAATTTCTGCCAATACAATTCTGTGGCTCCATAAAAGGAATGATAATGAAACTTCATGGTTTTGTAGTATACACTTTCTCTGATGGGTTGGTCTTTCCCCTGATTCCTTCTCAAGAAAACAAAGCCCACAAACACCATACACACAGACTCACTCATCATATAACACATACACACAAGTGAACAACTGTGGAAGTCTCTTTACAAAACAAAAGTAAATACTCTCAGGAAAATACTATACTAAACTAAATCAAACAAACCTATGAATAACTAAATATAATTTAATTAATTTAATTAATTTTCTATGGAATAGATGGAATGGTTTTCCACAATACTGGAAGTTTCCACAGATCCAAGGGAAGGAAACATTATATTTAATGTGAGAATGGTCCCTATAAGTGAAACATCAAAAGAAGAGCTCTTGGTAAAATGACTAATATTGCTACCACTATGCATTTTCCTGGGCATTCCCCCTGGTTGCCAAGCAGGATTAACTCAAACAGAAAAGTGCTGTGTGGAAGTAACACATTCATTCAGTTGAGATGAATCAAGAGCCAGGACAAAAAATAAAAAACATAAAAAAATGTCTGGAGAAATGGGAACCAAGGCACAAGGTTAAGAATCGGTTATATGATTTATGAGATGTGGGGATAATGGTCAATTAGAACAGCAGTGCCTCCATGCTGCAGAAAATAAATAATGATATATTATAGATACTGATAGTGCTAGATAGACCTTATAGGCACTATCTAGCCTCTGGATAGGCTGAAATTTTTAGCTTTTCAGACATCACATATTTCATTAATAATGCATGGCTGTAAATGGCCTAAGGGATATTCTATGTATATGAGAAATGTGTATGCAGTCAAATAATGAAGAAGAGATACTTTATTTGAATTCAATGTGGTAAGCATTCATTTACATCTTATTTTGGGTGTTACACATTGCTAAGACAGAGGTGGAAACATTGAGGAGTTTAAAATAAACATTTGTGACCAAGAGCTTATTGCTTACTATTTCAAATTCTCATTTTCTTCATCTGTACAATTGAGAAATTATTGCATAATATTAAGGAATACATGAGGTAATATGAAATACCCCAGTGTCACACATGATTTACAGCACACAGGTCATTTTCCTTTTACTTTCTTTCTTCCTGGAGAAGATTAGCAAATATTTATATTGTCATTGTTATGAAACTATAAATGATAAATCTAACAAATGGCGGCCAACAGTTTGTATTTAAAAAATCAAATGTAGGGAAGCCCAATGTCCACTAGGTGTCACACCTAACCCCAAGGTCAACAAATCAAAAGAAGAAGAAGAATTAGAAGAAGAAGAAGAAGAAGGAGAAGGAGAAGAAGAGGAATTATTTTACAATAACCAAATAAATGTTTTTACTTTAAGTTTCCCCATTCACCTTATATAAGCTTCCCCTCTTATTTGTTTTGCAGGAGCTTCTTCCCATGTTTGGTTTGGAAGCTACCACCCTTCATGAATAAAGTGTTCAAATAAACTCACTAAAATATTATATTTCTAATAATTTATGTTAACATAAATAAAATAGAATCTTCTCCCAACCCAGAAACCCTCTTCACAAAGAAAGAAGAGGAAGAAAAACAGTTTTATTACTGAACATGCCTTAAACCAGAATGTGATGCATCACAAGCAAACAGCAAAGAGATGGCAAAGAGAACTCACCCTTTTCATATTGCTAAGGGATAAAACCCATTAAATACGCATTCTCAAGATGTTTCAGAGAAAGATTTAGGATTTGGGGCTAGAGCTTCCCCTGGAAGTAATGGTAATCTCTTCTAGGAAAGTGGAAGTTAAGGGCACTATCTTCCTTGATTATGTTACAAGGAAATAGTGATCCCTCTGTGTAGTTAACTTTGCAAGAGACTGATTCAACCTTTTACATCTTAAATTTAGGTGTATTTAAAAAGGACAATGAAAAACAATTTGCAGGCTTTCTAAAGTAAATACAAAGAAAGATGGGAGGGAGCAGGAGGTCTCATCCCACGTCCAAGAAAAAGAATAAAATCATTTATAATTATTTTAAATTTATATATGTTCTTCCTCATGCACACATATACAACCAAATTAATGCAGATATAAACAACAACAACAAAAATCACAACATAGATTTAAAGAAAGTGATTAAATTGCAATTTCAACAATCCAGTAGTAGAAAAGAAGCTACTTTGATGATAGATTTACTATCTTAGGACAATTCTTAAAACTAATTACTTGTCTTATTTTTTCCTGCAGTGTAAAAACATGGTGAAATGATTACTTTTGTATATTGAGTAAATATTCTGCATGCTTTTTTGTGTGTGCTATAGCATAATAAGAATAGATGGCCTTATTGTCAAAGTACAATTGACATCTGTGCCAGTTTCAATGTATTATGCCCCCCAAAATGCTATGTCCTTTAATGCAAACTTGGGAGGCAGAGTTATTAGCACTGATTGGGTTGGAATCTTTGGATTATGTTGTTTCCACGGAGATGTGACCCACCCAACTGTGGGTAATATCTTTGATTACATTATTTCCATGGAGGTGTGGCTACACTTATTCAGTGTGGATCTTGATTAGTTTACTGAGCCCTGTGAAAGCTCAGACAGAAGGAACTCACTGCTTCAGCTAAGACAGACATTTTGAATATGGCAGTTGAAAGCTGATGCTGACATTTTGGAGAATGCCATTTTAAAATGCAACCTGGGAGCAAGAAGCAGCAGCTACCTTTTTAAGTAAGTGATTTTGGTCTGATCACCTCCAGGACCATTGCTTCTTTCTGCAGAATCTCATCTGGTACCATGGTAGGGTAATTTGGGGAAATCTTGGTTGGGTTTACTCTCATTTCTTTCTTCAACATGAAGCAACAATTTGTGCAGTCAACAGGTTTCCAGAAAAATGAGCTGTAAAAAAAGATGTACTAATAGACAAATCCTGGGCTGCTTGCAATGGTCTATATGGGTCTCCATTTCACATCTCTTTAATACACCAAGAGTATGATGATGTACCAAAAACAAGGGCAGGTTTCAGTCCCTTCTGGAAAGGCTAAAACTGTACTCAATCAGCAAAGAGGCAAAGTGGCTGGGACTGGTGTAGGATGGCCCCTATTGTGGGCAATAAGAGTGACTAATGAAGCACAGTTAACAGCTCAGGCCAAAGTACATTAACTAAGGAAGAGGTGCAGTTGGAACAAAACCTGAGATCAACTGCAACTTTGCTGGTAATTGATCTTACAGAGCAGGTAGAAGGGGAGTCTTAACACCTTGACCTACCCACATAAAAAATGATGTGGGAAAAGCCTCCCCAAAATGATGGTAGGGGCTATAGTTAAGGATTCTGAACGATATGTATAGACCTGGAATCTTTCAGAAAGTTGGAGTTAGTTGGATGAATCTGTGGAAGTAAGCTCAGAAGAAGAAGGAGGTGAATAGTCTCTGTGTGCTTGTCCCCTTATGCAAAAAAAGATAAAATAGACTAGACCAATGAGAGCTTGTAATGTTTGTAAGTGAATCAAACATATTGCATCTGGGAATACACCCTGACAGAGCTGATTGATAGCATAAGGAGACACTGATGACATGACTAGTAAGGCTGTAAGATAGTGGAGCTGACTAGGTGGTCTTGTCAGGAGTGGTGGCTAGGGCAGGAGTGCAAAGATATTGACCACTGGGAATATGGAGCCGGAGTCTAGAACAGTGGATGGATGCATTGATCATGTTTCCCTTAGCCCCCAGTAGCCCCATTGGGACAAGAATGTCAGGGCTGAAGAGCAGATGCTCCACAGGGAGCAGGTGTCAGTCACTGAGTTGCCATCTCTTCTGCCAGATGTACCACAGTCCAGGGCTAATGCAGTTCCTCCCCAGCTGCCTGCCTGGACCCCTCAACACCTCCTGCCATGTATACCATGCCACCCAGAGCTTTGGAGTCCAAGCCAAACTGTGAAGCCAGAGCCAGGACTGGTACTGCCTTAGTGTGATCCTTAGCTGCCCTGGCTTCTGGCTGAGAAAGCTAGCAACAGGTGCATCCATTTATGGCCCCCTCTTCTGGCCTGAGGGTGTCACATTTATAGCAGGCAGGAGAAATAAATTATTAAGAGTCTTTTCCTAGTTGGAAGTACTATTCTCCACATTTTAAGCCTTCTTGCCAGTATCAGATAGGAGAGAAAGAGTTGGGTATTAGGATATCCAGGGTCTGGAGTGCCTAAAAAGGGAGTGAAATATGGGGACAAGAAAAACTGGCTCCCCCTGAATCTGATGCAAAGAGGGTTTCTAATAGGTAGATGTGACAGGGCCTGTTGAAAGCTTGGGTGGTATGAAAGAAAACTGACAAAACATCATGCTAAAATTCTGGAAGGGGCTGAAGACAAAAGAATACATTATAGGGCATCATAGACAAGGGTTAGGATCAGATGTAGCCCCTGAGGGGGAGGAGACATAAAAGAAAATGACAACCCCCACATCATCTCCCCTCAGGGGAGGACCAAGTTTCCCCAAGATCTAGGACCATCCTAGGGGTTGGGAGGCCCTGTGTGAAAGTAACCATACATTGAAATCATGAAATAAACAAAAGGTGTTGGTCCTAGTAGATATGGGAGCAGAATGTACCCTCATACAGGAATCCCAACAGTTCTCTTACCCACTGACATACACTGCTACTTATGAGGGAACATCCATCCTGGTGAAAAAGATTCATCTTCTCCTTCAATAAAGGCAAGTCCCTCCATCATACAGACATGTGTGTGTGCATACCCCCAAACCTGCAAATGTACTGGGAGTAGACACTCTCTTAGGGGCCACCTTATGTGCCATATAGGAAAATTTGGCCTAAAATTACCTAATGGGGATCCCATAAATGGCTTATAAATGGTTGTTCCTTTTGGGGTCTGAACTATGGCAATATATCAGGGACTACCTACAAAGCCCAGGGGTGAATGTCATAGTCTGCTGTGTGACTGCCCATCACCTGATTTCCCTACTGGGAATGGAGGCACAAAGACCCAGGCAATGGAAATGACTGGTAAGAAAGACATATCCCACTGAATACAATGGAAAGGGGGACACAGATGTAGTCACCCTACCTGGAGGCCAGCACAGATGGCTGCTTTGCCTTCTCCCTGAGAGGACATTGTCAGAGTCTGCAAGGACCACCCCACTTGCAGCCAAGTGCAACACAAATCTCTGACCATGGCATCTGACCCTATAACAAGGGGTACTAAAGCTTCACATAACTGTGAAGTGGATTATATAGGGCCATGTTGAGGACAAATACAAAAACACCAAAAACCATGAACCAATTAATTCTAGTTGTCTGGGCTATAGATCTCCTTAAAAATGCACCCATAGCATTACTCTAAATAACAGTTTTGCTACTAACTGTGGCCAATACCCTGGTGTTTAATGGATTTCTCTTACTGACAGATTGGTTATGCAGCACAAACATGTAGCCATAGCTACACCCTGGATGGATAGAGAGATGTGTTCTTGACTTCTACTGGATGCACTCTAAGATATGAAATAAAATCCTAGTGTCCTTAAATGAGCCTATTTGAAGGAAGAGGGAGAGAAGGTCTGTTTTCTTAGTGGGATTTGATAGTGACATCAAGCATCAGACTCAGTGTACAAACCTCCCCCAAATTTATAACCATGGCCCTCAATGAGACTGAGCACCTTCTCTACACTAAATCAAGACACTGCAGCTCTGTGCAAGGTGATGCAAAAAAAAAAAAAAAAAAAAAAAAAAAAAAAAAAAAAAAAAACTGCCCTGGATACTCTCATCACAGCACAAGGCGGAACATGTGACTTATTAAAAATTAAGTGCAGTGTCTACATTTCAGATAAAGAAGCTGAAGGGAATAAGTACTTAGTTTAATTGCAAAAGACAGTTGCAACTCATAGATGAAATGGGTGATCACTCATGGTGGTCTCTAATAAAGGCTTGCTTTACAGCTTGGGGTAGCTGATGGAAAACACTGTTGATAATCCCACTAGGTACTGTGACAACTGGACTTATGTGCACTTGAATATAATGTTGATGCACGTTCTGTCTCCAATGTTCTTTAAAAATGGGAAAAAATGGTGAAAAGCTACACCCCTAACTTGTCCATGGCCCAGATATTCTAGCAAAAAAAAAGAAGCCATATAAGGAACATTCAAGCCTGTGGTTTGCATGAGATATATAGCATCTCATATCTGATCAAAAATTTCCTTCATCTCTGCTCTTCTTGAGCATCTCTCCCCATAACTCCATGAAAGCATGCACAGTTTTGGCTGCTATAGTCTTGAACACTGTCAACTGTGAACACATGTCTTTTTGAGAAAAGAGCACATACAAGATATTTTCCCAAAATTTGTGTGCAAGCCCCTGGCTTTCAGATACTTTTGTTCCTCAGTCATATATAATCTGTAGAGCTGTTTTTGAAGATGCAGATATACTATGGTGAATGTATTGCAGATATACTATGGTGAATGTATTGCAGATATACTATGGTGAATGTATTGCAGATATACTATGGTGAATGTATTGCCAGTCTTACTCTATGTCTGAAGGTAGATGCAGCTCTCAGTTAGTAAATTGCTTTAACAAACACTTTTTGACTGATTGCTCTGCCTTCTTCTTTAGAATTTCAACCAGTCCCTTGGTAGGAAAAATTGGGAATGTCCCGGCTGTGTCTTTCCCTGTATCTTTTTTCACCATGAGTCCTGCTGCTATTTCAAATGGATACAATACCTGAGGCATGTCTAAATGGATCCTAGCTAAATGCCCCTAAGCTGTGCATGGTAGCATTTCTCATGTGTTTGGGCATTTACTTTCCCACTTGAAGTTAGACTGACTCAAGTGTTGTTTCTCAGGAGGCCCTAAAATGCTATAACAAGATAAAGAGCAGGCCAGGTAGCACTGTCTGCACTGTGCTCATCTAGCTTTCTGAAAAACAGGAAGACAAGATAATCAACCTATCTACCAGAAAAATCTGAGATGAGCAAGGACAGAGAAACAAAGACAGGAATTTACAACCTGATAAGTATCATTATCAAGGGTAATCTAAGTATTTAGAAGTAGATAGATGAATAAAGTCAGTAACCTGCAAAATCTATGGGAACCAAATTATTTATTGCATGTACTAACATTGCTCAAGTAGATGGTTGGGGAATGGGAGACAAAATAAAATAAAAAGAATAAACACTGTTTCCCACATGCATATCAGGGTTGAAAAAGATACAACATTAAGTAAGAACACAATGAAAATATCAGGGGAAATCAGCACTCGAAACGTAGAAAGGCTTTATCCTGTTATCCTATGCAACTTCATTGGCACAGATTGTAGAGGCTCAGCACTGATGCACTTACTGAGCTTCTTTTAACCTTCCTTTCTTTCTTCCTCACACAAATTCTTACATTAAGAGTTTTCTCAGACATTTAAAATTTTAGGATCTCAAGACTTTACAGTACCTATCTGGTTCAGATCATCCTGCTTAGAAAAAAGCAATTATATGAAAACAACAACTTATTGAGAAAGTTTGAGCACTTTCAGTTCATTGTATCAATTAATCCTCACAATAATGCATATTTTAAAGTAAGTATTATAAGCTATATAATTCAGAAAAGAGCCCTGAAGCTTTTAGAGTTTAAAAACTAGCTGAAACTGCTAAAAAGCAGAACAGGATTGTGTGTCTGTCTTTCAGTGAAAGAATTGGCTAATTCTAAATTTAAATCTTGCATTCAGGCTTTGAAAGTTATATAGCCCCAGAAAATGTAGAATTCTAGCACTTCTGAACGAAGGATATAAGAACCTTCTGTATGACTGGTTGTCCACTTCTCCATAATGACTGAGATGGACCACTCTTCACTAAATCACCTGTTTTAATATACAGAATGGGATAGCTGTTCTGCTATAAACACACATACCTGGATACTCTCTAGAAATGTATGCAGGGGTCTTGTGTGCAATATAGAATATTACCAACTCAATCCTGAATTCATTTCTTGTCATTTCAACTTGTGCTGCAACAGTTTTAATTTTGATGAGGTCCAATTTATCTTTTTTTAAATTTTGTAAAGGATCATGTTTTTGGTATTGTGTGAAATTTTTGATATTTTTTGGTATTCTGTGGACTTTTTACCTAGTTAGAGGTCAGAAATATTTTATTCCCTTTTTTATTCTAAACATTTTATAATTTTCCACTTTAAATATATATATAAATTCATTTTTAATTAATTTTGTACAACATATGAGGTATAGGTCAAATTCAATCTATCTGTTTTTTTCTCCTTATGGATACCTAATTGTCCCAACACCATTTGTAGAAAAGACTATTCTTTCTCCATTGAATTGCTTACAGAACTTTGATGAGATTAGTTAAGCATAGACACCCAGTTCCACTCTGTATTTTCTAGTCTTATTTCATTGACTACTTGCCAATCTTTATTAAATACCACACCATTTTGGTGACTGCAGCTTTATAGTATACCTTGTTATCATGTAGTATAAATTCTCCAGATTTGTTCTATTTTAAAGTCTGGGGTCTAATCTAGATCCATGTCATGTCCATATAAATGTCAAAATCAGTTTGTAAATTTATAAGTTTATCCCTTTTTGTGTGTTGTTTGATATTTCATTGAATTAGAGATGAGCAAATTAAGCTCAAAGACTGAGAAGTGAATTACCTGTGTACTTAAAGTTAGATTTCATATCCGTTTAAGTGTCAGGCACCAAAATAATAAGGTCAGTGTCCTTTCCAAAATGCATCCACTTGGATAAGGCACATACAATAAGAAAATTACAAACTGGACATATGAGGAAAACTGGAGAGTCTAACACTCTACAGGTTTATTTGCAATGAATATAAATATTGTCATGTGTAAATCTCTAGATGGAACCAGAAATGCATTCAATTACAGTTTGTTAAACTGCATGAATTAGAGGAAGAGCCTGAGGGAAAAACATTTATATGGAACATTAATGAGGAACATTTAATAATATTTTTCTATGAATAAAAGGAGTCATCAAGAAACTCTTGACCTAGTAAAAAATGTTTCAGCATTGGGAAAAAAGAAATAGATTTAAGTAAAATATAATGTGCCCAGCCCATCCTCATGTTTTAGGTGTAATGGTGCAGTGAAATCATTTTACTCATGTTATATCATAAATTTGTCACATAATTTCCAATAATAGGGAGATGAAAATAAGAGAAAGGAAAGCAATTCAAAAAGAGTTAAAATGTTTGGGGAATAAAATGCTAAAGGGTACTGGGAATCCAATCTCAAATTCATATGCATCAGAAGGTATAGAACCAGTGGCAGACTTTAAGGATATTTGGAATCTGGAGTCAGAACACTGGACTTTCCAAACTTCTGTAATTCTAAGAAAAAAGTGAACTCAGAGCACACCCTTGCTCTTCAACAACAAATCTACTGCCAGAACCAGTTTACTAGAGATAGAAAATCACCAATCTCTCTCTCTCTCTCTCGCCCACCTCATCAGTTGGTGGCCCCAGCTGTTGTAGGAAGCAAGCACTGTGCTTCATTAACTCAGTTACTATTACTGACAGAACTACACCTATTGCTACAAGAGACAAGGTAGCACAGAGGATAAAAATTGAATTTCCAAGTAGGAGAGGCTGGATACAACCTCTAATTAGCCACACTGCTCAACTCCTCTTGAGATGGTATGTGAATTCTCTGAGATCCTAGGAACAGAATCAATTACTAAAAGCCAAATATGGAAAACTTAGCTATGCCAAGAATTTAAATGGTACTTTAGGTGGTTTATATTCATTATGAAATAGGTAGAATATGGTAAAAAGTTCTTTCTGGCTCCAGATCTTAAACTCTGTGTCCCCATAATGCAACATGCACATTACATCAACTGTATATGAGAACATATGCTAATCAGTCTAATTATATGAGTTGAACTAAATTATGAGCCTAGCACAGAAACTCTGTTTACTTATCTGATATATTCCAAGTTCCTTGAATAAACAAATGTAAGAAAAAACAGCTGCTAGTTAAATTTACCTGAGAGTGGATGCAATTCAGATAATAACTCATTTTACAATAAAATATTAGAAAACAAGTAAAACAAGACTCTTTTTTGCATTTTCAGATGAAAAAATACTCCAAGACACATTTAGTAAAATCAAATTGTTCTAAGAAAGTTGATGGTTTTGTTTAGCAAAACTATTGATCAAATCATTCTACACATTCATCTGAAAGCTGTTTATGCAGTCCATCAGTAAGTGTGATCCAGGCTAGAAAATGAATGTTAGGAAGAATAAGTGCTAAAGACATTAATATTAGAACAACTGTTTTGGGGTGTGGGATTAATATAACTTTTCTTCTTATAGTCTACCAATAAAATTATTTGATCCCTTTAAAAATGATAATAAAAGCCTCCAGAATTTGTAGAGTAACATTTTCTCTGATGGGATGGTCTTTCTACTGATCTCTTCCCAAGAAACTGAAGTCTTCCCATGCCATACACACAGACACACAGTCCCACAGTCAAAAAGACAATTTTCATTACTTAAAAAATCCAAATAATATGAGGAAATTTATATTAAACTAAATCAAACCAAACAATGAAAAAGTAACTAGTCAGAGCTAATTTCATTTGGAACATGAAGTTTTCCCCCCTATACTCCAGAGGTTGCCATGGCTGCAAAGGAAAAAAAAAAAAAAAAATTGCTGTATGTGTAAAAAGCACCTAGAATTGAAACATCAGAAGAGGAGTTCCTGGCACTAAAGAGGGAATATTTTGCCACTATCATTTTCCTGGACCTCCCACTGACTTCAAAGCAGGAGTAGCTCAATCAGAAAATTGCTGTGTGAAAGTAATGCAATAATTCTGTTGAGAAGAGTGAAGTGCCTGAACACAGAGAAATGTCTGAAAAAATGGGAACCAAGGCACAAGGATGAGAGTACGTTTTGTGATTTGTGACATGTGAGAATAAGAAGTAACTGGAATAGCAGTGCCTCCATAGATGCAGAAAGTAAATTAAAAGACATTATAGGTGCTTATGGTACAAGATTACATCCACAGTTGACAGGGGCTTATGACTATACTATAATTTTTTGGTATTTCAAGACATTATATATTTTATTTTAATTCATGAATTAAATGGTGTAAAGGATAGTCTGTACTCAAATAAAAAGAATCCTGTATCTATGAATTCAATTAAATCAGTATTTATTTAGATCTTATTTTCTACCTGGTATATTGCTAAGAAAAAGAGAGAAACAAACAATTGTGAAAATTGTGTCTGTACTCAAATAAAAAGAAGGTATCTATGAATTCAATTAAATCAGTATTTATTTAGACCTTATTTTCTGCCTGGTATATTGCTAAGAAAAAAGAGAGAAACAAACATAAAAGAGATATAGCACATAATATATGATTCAGTCAAATTGGAACAATAAACTTCATAAAGAATAAACCCTGTTGCATAAATTGAAATAGGAAAAATTACATATAATTAGCAATATAAGAACAGGCAAGAAAAAATAATTTTTGTATGTTGGTGGTTCTCCAAAATAATGCTGAATAATAAAATACAAGAAGGAGTATAAATTATAGATAAGAAATGGACTGTCAGTTTAGAGGAAGAGACAACTCTAGCAGAGGACAGAGCACAAATAAACCTAGAGGTATGAGAGATTGTGAAGTAGGATTGAAGAATATAGACATGTCCAGTGTAGTTGTTAAATTATCCTTTCAATGAAAAAAAAAAGAATAAAAAAGGATATTAAGAAATGACCAAATATCATGCTAAAATATATGTCTTTGCCACAGTCTTAACAAGATCTTTACAAAATATAAAATTACCCTGTTTTCATAGATAGTTTAAAAACTGAGGCTCAACAAAATTAAGCAAGCTACCAAGAACAAAGATTAAATATGACAGTCAGTATTTGAACCATGTCTTCTTGAATGGAAAGCCTGTTATCATTGTGTAAAACCATACTTTCTTCCAATATAGTGGATTCTAAGATTAGCAAGGTGGATTTGGCCCAATTTGGGAAGATTTCTGATTAACATGTGAGAAGGCTCAATTTTAATCCAAGGAAAATAGGTTCCATACAAATTTTGGAATAAGAGAGAGACATGATTATGGTTGTGCTTTAGAAATTATTTCTCATTTTCTTCAAATCCAAATTGTTACACCAGTAACTAGTTGGACCCTTTCAAGTGATATTGCTATGCAAATAAAAGAAATTTGATCCTTTGGCTCATGTAAATAAATAGCTCATATAAAACAACCAGCAAAGAAAGATTAAAATACGTTCTCATGGTAACTCCACTGAGATTACAAGATTGGAAGTGCAATGAATATCAATGAATTTACTTTAATTTTGAATGTGCCATACAAGATCATTCCTTCTGCATGTCAATTTTCATCTCTGCATTTCTCAGGGAATAAATGAGAGGATTTAACATGGGAGAAATCACAGTGTAAAACACAGAGATTTCCTTGTCCTTGTTCTCACTACCAGCAGGCAGAGCATAGGTATAGATACAGGGCACAAAAAGCAAAACTACAACCATTACATGAGAGCCACAGGTTGAGAGAGCTTTGCATCGCTCTGTAGAGGAGCGTGTCCTAAGATTGTACAGTATGTTTATGTAAGATGCCACCAGGACAAGAAACACTACAACCAACACAATGCTTGAATTGATGACAGCTAAGATAATGACAACATGAATATCTTTGCAGACCAGTTTCAAAAGAGGCTTCACATCACACATGTAGTGATTGATCTCATTAGGGCCACAGAAAGGTACACTGAGGACCATGAGCAAAAGAGCAATTGACTGCCAAAAACCCAAGCCCCAGGCCACCAAGATCAGTGTGTTGCACCTCTGTCAGTTCATGAAGACCATATAGTGCAAGGGCTTCACAATGGCATCATAGCAATCAAAAGCCATGGACACCAAGATGAATATTTCTACTCCTGCCAGCAAGTGGGCACTGAAGAGCTGAGTCATACAGTCTCTATAGGAAATGATTTTCCTCCCTGCAGCTAAATCTCTGATCAGCTTGGGAACCACAGTGGAGGTGAAGAAGAGGTCCATGAGGGAGAGGTGGCAGAGGAAGTAGTACATAGATTGTTTGATTAGATGACTGCAGGTGATCATGTGTAAGATGATGAAGTTCCCCAGGAAGACTGCCAAGTAACAGAGCAGGAACAAGAAACAGAAGAGTAGCTCTGTTTGCTTATTCTCCCACAGACCCAAGAAGACAAATTCAATGACATTGTTCTGATTTTCCATGAAGAGGTGAATTCAGAATACAGAAAAGAAAGTCATTTTATCTAAAATAATACAATTAATATTAAAAGTTGGTAGTATTTTAACATTGTATATTTCTAAATTGAGGCATGACACTGTTCATAGTGGTATTATTACAGGATTGATCTTTTAAATATTTTATAGATTAGGCTACTATTTACATGTCAAATGGTATTTAATGAGAGTATATGTTTTATTCCTGGTACTTTTGCAAATGACTTACGTGCATATAACTTCCATAACAACACAATGAGTTAGTAGTTACTTTACTTATACTCATTTTACAATGAAGAAAATAAAACAAAAAGGGTTCAGTTAATTACATCAAATCACCTAGATATTAAGTTTGCTACTTCAGTGATGAACATTTATCTGTTTCCAGCTTCCATGCTCTTCACAGATAATTTACATTATCCACAGGCCAAAAGTATTCTGGATGTTTTTCATCTCTGTAATGAAAAGTGGCCTTTATCTTTCCACTAAGTCTGTGTGGATATTTAAGCAATTCCCTCTCCTTCATTATGCTATACATAATTTATTTACACAGACACAATCTCATGTTAAAATTCAATGCATGTTTCAGTGGCTGAGAGATTTCAAATGGAGTAGAGAGGTTACTCTGGTGGACATTCTTATGCACTATATAGATAACACCTCTTAGGTTTTAATGTATTGGAATAGCTAGAAGTAAATACCTGAAACTGCCAGACTCCATCTCAGCAGACTGGACTCCTGAAGATGATTATATAACAATGTAGATTACAAGGGGTGACAGTGTGATTGTGAAAACCTTGTGGATCACACTCCCTTTATCTAGTGTATGGATGGATGTGTAGAAAAATAGGGATAAAAACTAAATGACAAATAGGGTGGGATGGGGGGATGGGTTGGATGTTCTCTTTTCACTTTTATTTTTTATTCTTATTCTGATTCTTTCTGATGTAAGGAAAATGTTCAGAAATAGATTGTGGTGATGAACATATAACTATATGATCATACTCTGAACAGTTGATTGTGTACAATGGATGATTGTATGGTATGTGAATATATTTCAATAAAACTGAATTAAAAAAAATCAATGCATCTAGTTAAATTCATTATTCTTTAAATTTAAAAGAAGAAAAAAACAAGTCTCTTAATCATATAAGAGAAATAAAATGAATCAATTGCTAATATTTCAATGAAATTTCTACTTGGCATGCTTGGTTCAGCTTCAATAAATGGATAGAATGTAATAGCAAAACAGAGCAGCAATTGTTGACTTTCTGATATGAACACAGGATATTATTATAAGAAATCTTTTAGCTTTTCCTGATTATCCCAAAGGCACATTTTAGAGGCTACTGTTAGAAACACTTTAGGAAGCTAATTGTTTCCCTTTGCTGTGTTGAAGGAAATAATGAGATGAAAAATGAACTGCTTACAGGTCTACATTTATATTTCCAATAGTGTAGGCATTGAGATGCAGTGTATCTTGGTGAAGGGAGATCATACATTGAAACTATATCTCCTCATAAAAATTATGGTGTGACTAAAAAAATGTTACCTCCAATGGATTTTTTTTTCCATTACAGTGGGGAAACAATATGATGTATTGTACAGGTCCTTAGTCTAATGAGCACAAAGATGAGTATCTTTTCTTGGTGTCCTAATAATTTCTACCATGCTATTAACTGCACATTCATTTTGAGATTTCTTATTTGCCTGGGAATTAGAATTAATAATACTGGGTTTATTTTCCTTTGGCCAAAAGTAAATAAATGAAGTACTTGTGAAGAATATGTTTTAAAAAGGCTTCTGATTCTAACCCAAGTAAAGTCCACAGAACAGCTTTCCTGGATTAGGAGCAAACTGTTGTGTAAGAAAGTATATCTCTGCATTTTCATCAGTTAATTGGTATGCCTGTTATTTTGTGTTCTGCCAAAAGGGTAGATGAATTCATGGTAGACAAATATTAAGTACAAAGAAAATGGACAAGTATAGTTTATTCTGGGTTCAAAAATATAGCTTAACAAAAGACTTATTTATAAATTAATATTGTCTAAACCTTTTTTCAGTGCATGTGAAAGAATCTGATATTAAAGAACATAAATGGATCTAGGAATAATTTTACATTAAAACTGTAGAATAAAATGTAGAAAACCTACAGAATTAAACTGTAGGAATCAACCAAACTCTTTATTTAGAATATTTCCCTAATATTGGTGCAAGCCTTGGCATCTCTTAACACATAGGTGAACTCCTGCTGCCCTTAAAATGATTGAACCTCTGTTGGGAAAACACAGACCAAAGTAGAAAAAGATCCTTCAAACCATTACCCATAGAGTGTTTACAAGGAATCCTCTGAAATAGCACTCTTGCCCTGAAATTTTTCCTGGAAACCTTGGAACCATCCTTAAATCATTTCCCTGCTGTTTCTAATCTTAAAAACTTCTTTTGCTTATATGCATATCAATCTTGTCTCTCCCCTCTCTTTCTTTCTCTCTTTCTTTCACATATACACACACAAACATAAACATACATGCATATGTGAATATATGCAGAGATTTTGGAGAGAATTTTTAATCCACCTTTTAAATTATACTTCATTTAGACTCTCTTCTAAAAGTCCTTTTAGTTTTACTGTGTAAACAATATAAAAAGTCTTGTTAACAATTGCTTTTAAGAGCATGGCAGCTCCAATGTGAAATGTGAAAAAACAGTGAAATAAGACTATTGAGAAGAAGGAATTATGGCAGTATTCATAAGATATGTGTTATGTTAAATTCCTTCCATGCCAAATATATCTGGAATTTTAGTCAGTTTCTTTAACTATTTATCACATCAAAATGAAGAAAAATTGTGAAAGGGACAATAATGGAATTAATTACTTGATGGATTTAGCATAATATATTTAGATACCATCAATTGAATAATATTATATTCTAGGTAATTTGCTAGATATTTCATATGCTTACTCAGTTTACCTTCACCTCAATCAGCAAAAACATGTACAAAACTTTACCTTAAAATTGGAATTTACTGAGATCAAATTTTTATATAAAGAATTGTTTGGATTTCAGATAATTTAGGCTCAAAGTTTTGAACAAACACACATCATTATACATACTCAAACATACATGTACTTACTAACCATAAAACTCACTTCTGCAACATTTCCATACAACGGCCAACTGTTTTTCCAACTGGGTCCTTTTACTTTTCTGTGATTGTTGTGCTATGAAAGCAGCAAACAGATGTGCAAGGATTCTATGAACCTTCCATTCAAGAGTCTTGTAGGAAAGTTTTCCTGGGAACACCTTGCATTAAAAGGCACAGGAGCTGACCCAGAGAGACAAACTCCCATGGGCACTATACAGCAGCCAATGTATGCTTTTTGTGTTACTAGCTATCAGCTAATATTAGGATAATGGCTAGAATTAGGAAGACATCACAAAGCATAATCCTTTTCTTTTTCTTTTTTCACTTTTAAATTTTTTTTTCTTTGTTTTGCTTTCTTTGTCTTTTCATTTTTCTGGGGTGGGGAAAGTGAGAGTGTTTGTTGAAACTAAAGGAAACAGACTGACTTAATCACAGCCCTTAGTTAAGAGCAAACAATTCTCATGGATCCAGGTAAAGTCCTTTTTATACATTATTTTACTTTATATTATTTTATCATTTTTATCACCCATTTCCATCCTTCAACCCACCATCAACTCCCACTCTTACCAGCCCTCAAATACTGTACATTCCTTGTGCTTTTCTTTCAGTTGTCCACATCTATTGCAAATAAACTTTTACTATACACATATTAAAGAAGGTAACTAAAGGTAGTTATTTTGGGTGTTATGTGGAAGTACTTTGGGTGATGAGATGCAAACACAGATAAACAGCAAGCATGTCTGAAAAGACACCTTTATTATTTAAAACTGCCAGGAGGGTGAGAATGGAGAATGAGGGCTACAGAAGGGCCCAGGGTTACAACTAACCTAGGCTCCTTAGAGGTCTCTAGAGCAGGGGGAGAAAAAAGGAATGGGCCCCAGACATTTGCCTTTATTGTGACCCAGAGGGGATGTGGTCACTCAAGAAGGGAACTCATGACTCAGCCAGGCAAGGTGATAAGACACTAAATATAATTTATTTTATGCCATTACAGTAGATAAATCGACACTCTTGCTGTAAGAACTTGACTGATAGAAGCCCTTAAAAATGTAGTCTCAATGTATGCTTAACAACATTGGATAAAGCTGCATGGAGAAAGAGATACATTCATAGTAGAATTGAAATCTCTTTATCAGTTATTAAGTATAGCAGGCAATAAGTTAATAAGTAATAAATGATAGAACAGCAATCTTCAAAAACATAGCCATTTTTAGATATATATAAAATTATACATGCAACTGTCAAAGAATACTTTTTCTTGATTGCAGAGACAGATTATTTTTAAATAATCATTGTTAAGGTATTGTTTAGAACATCAATAAATTTTAATGAAGACAGAGTATAGAGATCTATGAGCACAGTGAATGCAAGGTGAATGATTATATACAGATATATATTTATTTTCCTGGAGGATAAACCACAGCTAGAGTCAGCCTTGGGTAGAAAAACTAAAGGGTAATTGACTATTGGGGCATTGAACATGGACTATATTGAGAGAGAAAATCTCATGGAAGCTCAGCATTAGGAGTGCTCCCACTTTCTTGAGTCTTACCTACAGAAGCCTTTCTAATGGGCATGTAGCAGTAACATCAAAGTTTTAATTTGCATTTCCCTAATGCCTGTTGAGGTCTAGTGTCTTATTATGTATTCATTTTACATTCCTTGATGAATTATCCGTTCAAAACATGAGTTTAATTTTTATTGTGTACACTGTTGAATTTTTCTTATTAAGCTTTTGGATACTATATTTATTCAAAATAGAAGTTCTTTAATAACTATATGCTTTCAAATACTTTCTCCTAGTGTGTAACTTATACCACAGAAACCTGTTAATGTAACTTAAATTAAAAAACAAAAAAAAAAACAAAAAAGAAAAACATTGTTCTGGATAGAAAGAAGTAAGAGGTGATATTGTTAACTTCGTAAAAAATTCCCAAAAAGGGAAAAGAAAATCTAAGTTTGATAATATCAGAGAAATGATGGCATAAAAGAAATAGTTCCTTTGTCCAGAAGATATTTTTAGAGGTGGTATTATTTCTTCTTATGGTTGGTAGAATTCACCAATGAAGCTATCTGACCGAGGTGTTTCCTTGCATGAAGATTTTACACTGCAAATTCAATTTCTTTAATAGATATAGACCTTCTGCAATTATCTATTGTTTACTTGTATGAGCTTATAAAATTTATATTTTTCAAACATATTTACATTCTATCTAATTTAAACTGCAAAAATCATTGTTTTAGTCTGTTCATAATATTTTCTTATTAAGAAGAAAAACAGTGAACCCCAGTAGCACTAATGAAACTACTATTTTCCAAACAAATAGAACTTTTTGAAGGAGTGGAACAATTCAAATCCAACAGCAAAATATCCCCAGAACAGAGATTGAGATTTACATGATATACACACACACATACATTAATTGATTAAAAAGAAATAGATCCTAATAAAATCACATAAATCATATATGTTTGGGCTTCAAATTTCACAAAATAAGAGAAATTTGTGTTTTATATTTTTTAAAGAAGTGAAAAGAAAAAAGGAGAGTAATGCCCATTGTTAAGTCTTTAATACATTTCTGGCAATGGACTGAGACTTTGGGGAAATGCTTTCTGGGGTCATTACATTTTGCATCATTGTGCTTAAATAGACCTTCTAAGAAGTAGTGAAAAGAATATTTTTTGGCAAAGATCCTTTGGAGTGGTACATTTCAGTAAGTGACACACAGAACTAGGACCAACAAAGGCTGACTCTTAACAGCTCTTAGGTTTGTGGGTAATAACTATTCACAAAGCAATTCTCAAGATTCTCTGGTACTAACCATTCACAAAGTAATTCTTAAGGTGCCATTCTTACTTCATTTTGGTCAGCTGATCGCAAATCATCTCAGGGAGAAATAGACAAAACAAAACAAACCTTGAAAAATACTGGTAAGATTACTTTCTTTTAAGTCTATATCTTCTAATCAATATTGAAGTTTTATGAAAAAAAGGAATTCAACTAAATTGCTATATTTTGAGCTTCTGCAATATATTTGCAAGACACTATTCTCAGAAGTAAAGGGAGAGTAAAATTATTATGAGGATGCTAATAAGATAATATAGTGTACAGATTCACAATTATGAGATAGAATAGCGTGAATGTGGAGGAAAAAAAATACCAATCAAAAGTTTCAGCATTTCAAAGGAAAGTGAGGCATTTTCATGTTTGAGACTTTCAGAAAGGAAAGGTAGGTATCATTTGAGCTGGCATAGTGTTGCTGCAAAGAGGTAGCTGAGAGCACAGAGTTCAGTAACAGCTCTAGGCACTAAATTTGATGGGGATATTGAAGAGATGTGGCTTCAAGTGGATAAAGATCTACACTACAAAATACTGTGTAATCATAGCCTAACATAATTAAAGAAATCATTTATATCTATGGCTTGATTTGAGGAAACACCATGAAAGCCCCTTAAATCAAAACTATTCCACAAACTATTTCCACCCAAACACTTCAATGACTCCACAAGAGTACATGAAATACCATTGCTGAATTTTCCTAGACCTATTTCAATTACCTTTCAGTGATAGCCTCTTCTGGAAACATTGACTTCATCTGAACTGGGAGAACTAATATAAGCTAGCATGACATTTGAAGGTTTAGAAAAATTAAGGAAGGGTGGGTTTTTTGTTGTTTGTTTTTGTCAACAGACACATAATTGAAAGATCAAGATCAAGACCAAGACAAAGTAAAATGTGGGGATTTTTCAAAATCTCCGAGTTTGCAGATGGAGAAATTACCTGAGACTTCACTTCCTGTCCTTTCATATCAGATTTTGCTTTGTCTCCAGCAGATTTTCAAAAAATTGTTTTACCTTCTCTTATCCCTTCCTCTTTATGAGAATTATGTTGCTAATATCACAGATACTATATACTTGTTTCTGTTGTCTATGTGTAACTGTGCTTTATATGTAAAAACAGTAAGATTTCTGTCATTCTTTCTTTCAAGAGCCAATTTTTACTATCTTGTGGGAGACATCATCCCCATCGCAAATGCGTGTATTAAGTTAACCTACTTGTAGAAAAAAAGGAAGGTAATGCCATCATTTAAACTGAAGCCTAATTAAAATTTTAGCTGTGTTTCAAATAACTACACAAAAATCCAGTTTTTCTCTTCTGCATCAGGCTTTTTTATCATACTTATAGCTAGCAAAATTATATTATTCATTTATGTTTTTACTTGTTCATTATTCCCCAACAGACTTTAAGTTACATGAAAACATGACCCATGTCTATTTTTCTACACTGTATACCCTCCCAGTCCCTAGAGCTGCCTGGCACACTGCAGGCACTGAAAATTATTACCTTGATAAATTAGTCAAAATTTCCTAAACTTTATTGACCACTTAGCCATTTTCCAATATATGTAAACACTGGATGGAATAACAATGGGAAAATTCCTAAATAAACAATATTTGGCTCTTCAGTGTGGTACTCTCATGCCCAAATAGAGGATCAAGTCACCTCTGTGGTTGAATTGCTTATTTTCCCTCCAAACATCACTCTCATTCATGCATTGCTTTCTTTGAAATTCAACCACAAATGATTCATTCTTTGAGCCCTTTGTATCCCACTTTTCAAATATGCATATGTTCATGAAGGGCATTACATCTGTGGGAATGAGATTATCGCATGGTTTTTCCAGACACAAGGGGAATCAAGAGAGTATGAGTAACCTAGGAAGCTGAGGTCAAGGGAGAGCTGAAGGGGAGAAATAAACCACCAAAATAGGTAAAAAAAAAAAAGCCTCAAGGATGATATTTACAATGTAGCCAAGGATCTGTTCTGGTTCTGATATTTTCTCATCATGTTAGAAAACAGTATTGTAAAGTGGGAAGAGTAAAATAGCAGAGTCTAAAAGACTTGAAATTGTTACATAACTTTATTGAGCTTCATTTTTTTTAATTTCCATTTTATTGACATATATTCACATACCATACAATCATCCATGGTGTACAATTAACTGTGCGCAGTACCTGCATATAATTGTGCATTCGTCACCCCAATCAATTTTTGAACATTTTCCTTATACCAGAAAGAATCAGAAACAGAATAAAAAATAAAAATAAAAAAGAACACCCAAATCATCCCCCTTATCCCACCCTATTTTTCATTTAGTTTTTGTCCCCATTTTTCTACTCATCCGTCCATATACTGGATAAAGACAGTGTGATTCACAAGGCTTTCACAATCACACAGTCACCCCTTGTAACCTACATTGTTATACAGTCATCTTCAAGAGTCTAAGATACTGCATTGGAGTTTGGTTGTTTCAGGTATTTATTTCTAGCTATTCCAATACATGAAAACCTAAAATGTGTTATTTATATGCTGTGTAAGAAATTCCACCAGAGTGACCTCTTGAGTCCTTTTGAAATCTCCCAGCCACTGATGTTTTATTTCATTTCATTTTGCATCCCCCTTTTGGTCAAGATGTTCCCAATCCCACAATGCCAGGTACAGATTCATCCCCGAGAGTCACAGTCTGTGTTGCCAGGGAGCCC